>NC_091515.1:35199789-35482789 GCF_947461875.1 Haliaeetus albicilla | reverse complement strand
GCTGACTGAGGTTCCACTCTTTGGCTGTACTCTGATTCGTAATAATGCCAATGGAAGTGCTTGAGGCCATTTTAAATTAGTCTCTTGACAAATTTTACTTATTTGCCTTTTTAAGGTTTGATTCATTCTTTCTACTTTCCCACTGGATTGTGGCCTCCATGGGGTATGCAAATCCCATGTGATACCCAAAATTTTGCTAACATTTTGGACTACTTCTGCGACAAAGTGTGGACCTCTGTTAGAAGAAATTCCAATAGGAACTCCAAACCTTGGAATTATTTCTTGTAGTAACCACTTGACTACTTCCTTTGCTTGTGTGGAACAACAGGGAAAAGCCTCCGGCCGTCCTGTAAAAGTATCAACCCCCACCAGGATGTATCGATACCCATTTTGCCTAGGTAGTTCTGAAAAATCTACTTGCCAATAATCTCCAGGCTCTGTACCAGATTTTATTCGACCCATTTGAACCTTTTTCCTGATTACTGGATTATTTTTCAAACATGCTTCACATTTTGCAATTATTATTTTAGCCATTCCTAACATTTTGAGCGATACCACCTGTTTTCGCAAAGAAGTTACTAAGGCTTCTGCTCCCCAGTGGCATTCCTGATGCTTTGTTTGAATTATTTCTCTCATCAAAAAGGGTGGAACTACTACCTGCCCTTTAGGTGTTACCCACCATCCGGCTAGGTTTTTCTTAGCATTTAATAATTGACCTAACTTATTATCCTCTTCTGAATATTTTGGTTTTTCCCTAGGAAGGGTTACTGTTTTGGAAGGAATTCATGCCATTTGGAATGCTCGTTCCTTTGCTACCTTCCTTGCCGTTCGGTCGGCTAAATTATTTCCAACAATTTCCTTTGTGTTTCCAATTTGGTGTGCTTTACAGTGCATGATTGCTACCTGTTCTGGTTTTTGAACTGCTTGTAATAATTGTAAAATTTCATCTTGGTGTTTAATATTTGATCCCTGAGAGGACAATAATCCTCTTTCTTTCCACAATGCTCCATGGACATGTACCACTCCAAAAGCATACTTTGAGTCTGTCCAGATGTTTACTTTCTTCTTTTCGCTCAGTTCTAAAGCTCGAATCAAAGCAATAAGTTCCGCTTTCTGAGCTTAGGTGGTACTTGCCAATGCTCCTGCTTCTATAACTGTGGTGTCTGTTGTTACCGCATATCCAGCGTATCGAATTCCTTGCTCCACAAAGCTGCTACCATCTGTATACAGTTCCCAGTCCGGTCGCTCCAATGGTACATCCTTCAAATCTTCACGACTGGAATAAACATACTCAATAGCAGCCAAGCAATCATGTTCCAATTGTCCTTCTTCCTGTATGGAACTTAAAAACACCGCTGGATTTACCAGGTTAGTTGTTTTCAAAATTACATCATCTTGTTGAGTTAATATTACCTGGTACTTCATCATTCTGCTCGGAGATAGCCAGTGTCCCCCCTTTTGTTCTAAAACAGTTTTCACCACATGTGGGACATAGACTGTTATTGTTTTTCCCAAAGTCAATTTCCGAGCTTCTTGTATGATCATTACTGTTGCAGCCACTGCTCGAAGGCAATTTGGCCATCCTTTACTCACTGTGTCCAGTTGTTTGGAGAAGTATCCAACTGGTCGTTTCCAGCTTCCCATCTTCTGGGTTAACACACCAAGCGCCAGGCGTTGTCTTTCATGAACAAACAACTGAAAATCTTTAGTTAAATCAGGAAGGCCTAAAGCAGGTGCAGACATTAAAGCGCGTTTTAACTCTATAAAGGCCATTTGCTGTTTTGGACCCCAAACAAAAGAAGAGTTCTTTTGGGCCTCATACAATGGTTTAGCTATTAGACCATAGTTCATGATCCAAAGACGACACCACCCTGCCATTCCCAAAAACGCTCTAAGTTCATGGATATTTTTCGGCTCAGGTATACCACAAATGGTTTCTTTGCAACCTTTTCCCAATTGTCGCTGCCCTTTTGAAATCTCAAAGCCCAGATATATCACAGTCTGACATGCTATTTGGGCTTTCTTCCTGGATACCTTGTACCCATTTAGTCCCAGAAAGTTCAAGAGGTCAATGGTTACCTGTATGCAGGTAAATCTTTCTTCTGTAGCAATCAGTATGTCATCTACATATTGTAGAAGTAAATGTTCAGGCCTCGGTTTGTCCTGTTTCCAGATTTCAAGCTCTTTTGCCAGCTGGTTTCCAAAAATTGTCGGGCTATTTTTAAATCCTTGGGGTAGTCTTGTCCATGTTAACTGCATCTTTCGCCCGGTTTGTGGATTTTCCCATTCGAAAGCAAACAACTTTCTGCTTTCCTTCTCCAAAGGTATGCAAAAGAAAGCATCTTTCAAATCAAGCACTGTAAACCACTGATGAGTCTTCTTTAACGCTGTTAACAACGTATAAGGATTTGCAACCACAGGATATATGTCCTTGGCTATTTGATTCACTGCTCTCAAATCCTGCACTAACCTGTATTCACCCGAGGGTTTCCTGACTGGTAAAATAGGAGTATTATATTCAGATTCACATTCCTCCAAAATTTTGTACTCTAAAAATTTGTCAATCAATTTCTTCAGCTCCTGCCTAACTTCTGGTTTGATTGGGTATTGTTTAATTTTTACTGTTCCTGCATCTTCTTTTAAATCTATTTTTACAGGCGCTGCTAATTTTGATTTACCAGGAATATCTGTTTCCCATACTGTAGGAATCACTGCAAAATCCACCTCCGGTGGAATTTCCTGCTCCTCCACTTTTCTTGTATCATCAAGATTTCTCCTGTTCTTGACTCAGGTATTTTCAAAAAAATTTCTCCTTCCTCAAAAACAATTTGTGCATTTAATTTAGATAACAAATCTCTTCCTAACAAGGGTATCGGACATTCTGGTACATACAAAAATTCATGTGTAATTATTTTATTTCCAAATTTCAAATCCAGAGGTTGCAGGAATGGTCTGTTTTCCTCTTTCCCTGTTGCTCCTATTATATTTGCTGGTTTTGTTCCAATTTTTCCTTTACAAGTATTCAATACCGAAAATGTTGCTCCTGTATCCACTAAAAACTTAACTTCCTTTTCTCCCAGCTTAATTATAACCAGAGGCTCAGCTGGGCTCCCCTCCGGTCCCCTTCATTCATCCAAAACCATCATTCTGGCTACCTCCTTCTGAATATTTCCTCCTGAACACTGCCCATTTTTAGGACAGTCTCTTTTCCAATGTCCTTCCTCCCTACACAAAGCACGCTGATTCGCTCCTAAGGGGGTGTTAAAATTCCGATTGCTAAAATTCATTGATCCTCCCCATCCACAAACACCTCGTCCTCTTCCTCCACCTCGTCCTCTGCCTGCTGTTCCTGCTATTACGGCCAACAATCTATTTTCTCTGATTTTCCTCTCCTCTTTTTCCCTGTTATTATATACTTTCCATGCTGCCTCCAACATTTTATTCAGACTCCTTGAATCCTCTCCCTCCAGCTTCTGAAGTTTCTTTCTTATGTCCGGTGCCGATTGTCCCATAAAAATCAAAGCCAACTGTATCTGAGCCGCCTCTGTATCTACTCTTAAATCAGTATATTTTCTGGCAACCTCCTTCAGTCTTTCCAGAAACGCAGAGGGAGATTCATTCTTATCTTGTCTCACCTCATATAGTTTAGACCAATTCAAAGATTTAGGCATAGCATGTTTAACTCCATATAAAATCCATTTCTGATACCGAGTCAACCTTTCGCTATGTTCCCTGTTATTTGGATCCCACTGCGGATCCCCAGACGGAAAGTTCTGCTCTAATGTTCCACCTGTTGTCCCCCTCAGTACAGCCACTTCTGCCTGTGCTTTGCCAGTCTTTAATACCATCTGCTTTTCTGTATCATCTAACAAATTATCCAAAAATCACCTGTAAATCATTCCAGTCTGGATTCTGTGTTCTAATTATAGTATCCACCACTCTGCCTACTCTCTCAGGATCTTCTCTATATACTCCAGCTGCCTGCTTCCAAGCCATCAAATCCGTAACCGAAAAGGGCACTTTTACATACACCAGCCCATCGTTACCGACTCCCTGCCGCAGGGGAGCTATTGTTGCTATTGTTTATACCTGCTGTCGGGTCTTTCGAGAAATGGGGGTATGAATTACAACTTCAGACGGTCCTTCCCCCACATCCTCTATTCCACTACTTTCTGGTTCTTCCATCTGTTCTCTATGCTCTCGACCCCAATTTATTCCTCTCCTGGGAGGGGATATATCCAACTCTGGCCCTTCATCCTCTTTGGGGGTAGTTATTTTCTTTAAGCACTCTTTTCCAACATCACATGCCAAACCACATTTCTTTTCTTTCTTATCAGAAGTTATAGCCATTACCAAATTGTCCCTACTAGTCAGCTTGCATTCATTCTGCCAATCCCGTCTCTGTCTTAAATAAAAAAATAAATCCACCTATGGTATTTCACTCCATTTCCCTTCTCTTCTACAAAACAACATTAACTACAGAATGGTGTTATAATTCAGTGTCCCATTCATGGGCCACTTTTCCTGATCCTCTAATATATACAGAGGCCACCAATGATTACAGTACTCAATCATCTGACTTTTCCGCAAATCATCATGCAATTCACCCCAATGTGCTAACAAACATCCCAACGGAGATGCTTTCGGTATCTTTCCATCAGTAGATAAATTTCCCATACTCTTACTCTTAAATAATTTGGCCAATGCCATTATATTTATACCCACTACCAAATATCTATTAAATATATATCGAGTATCAAAAATCAATAATCAATTATCAAATGTCAGATACCAAACCAAATATCAAATACCAAATACATATATTAAATGCCAGATATCAAGCGAATACAAACAACAGTTGTTGCCAGGTAATGGAGTCCACCTGCTTGTCTAGGGCACGGACAGAACCGACTTCCCTAGGCAAGAGTCATAACCAATATCCCCTGGCAAGATTATTAACCCACAAAATGTATTCACCCTTTATAAAACTTCCAACCTCAGTTGGAGGCACTACGTCTCACACTTACAACACTCACACTCACATATAACACACTATACCACACTCTTAATTCTGATTTGTGATACTTCCAAATACATTAAATATCTCACAAAGATACACATATACTCTCAAAAATTCCTTGGAATTGGGACTCAAACCCAAAGTTTCCAAAATGCTTTTGAAGCTGGGACTCCAACCCAGAATCCTCAAAAGCTGTGGGACTCTAACCCACTCCCAAATTGTCCAACCCAGCAATAGCTTTCGCTTATGTCTTACGGGCAGACGCCTAGGCTTTCACTTCAGGATCCTTTAGTCCAACCCTGCGCAGCTTTCGCCGCGTCTGGCAGGCAGACGATACCGGTGGGACTCTAACCCACCGGGGGGACTCTAACCCACTGTCCTTAATGTTTAAAAAAAGAAGTGTCTTACCAAAATCCAGGGGACGTCGCAAAGAGCCTTATGGATCGGGGATCGATGGGTATCCCCGAGAAATCCTCGGTGCCGGCAGGAACCGATCGGGTCCCCGACTCCTCCGGTCTCTCTCAGTGAGGTCCCATCTGGGTCGCCAGAAACTGTTGCCGAAAAACTCGGAATAAAGAACTTATCAACACCAATTTAGTGTAGATAAGCAGACACTTCTTTATTGACGGCCGGGTGCGCGGGTGAGTCCTCTCACGAACCACGCACACCTGAACACCAAAACAATACACCTTATATTAAAACTTATTCATGCATATTCATTAGATTTCCAGGAAAGGTTATGCATATTCATTAGATTTCTAGGAAATCATTAGCATATGTAAATGTCCTTTACGCAGGCACAGTGAAGGTCTCTGGTGGTCTTCAGGAGTCCTCTGGTGGTCTTTCATAGTCTTCCTCACTCGTCCGCTTCTTGACCTCTCAGGTGTTTCCAAGCAGCAAACTGGTGTCCATAACGGTTTCCTCAGTTTCTAAAACAAACACTACAAGGCTACCAATCTTTGTCAAAGCTTCTGTGGTTAAATGATTTTAAACAATACTTGAATTCTTATGGTTACACATTATACATTTTCTAAGTTCCTAAGTTCCTATGGCTACATTTCAAACTTAACACTCCCATACCTATGCTTCATAATTTTCTACTTTTTAATCAAACCAAACTCCTTTATAATTAGATTTCAATTTCTTTTATCAAAATATTTGCAACAAACTGAGGAGTGCCATCCCCAGCCCAGTTTCTAAAGGACTTACTCCCCCTTCTCGCGGGGCCTTCCTGGGAGGGACCTTCAGTCCCCTTAAGGTACGTATGGGCTTTATTCGGACACTTAGCAACTGTGGCCTTTGTAAATTTGACTCCCAAGGACACCATTTTAAACTGAAATGAAAGTAGCCCTGCCAACAATTGCTGGGCATTGCTGGCTAAATGAGTGCTCTAAAGCTGTCGAAGCTGCGTACCGCAAGAGTGGTCTGTTCACTGCGCAGCGCGTGTTGAACGTCGACAGTAACTGTTTGTTTGATAGGTGGGTTAGTTTTGGAAGGAATGAAACTCCTTTGTTAATCATAATGTATGCCCTTAACTATTGAGATTAGACCATTACGGCACAGGTAACAACTGATATGTATACGTTCCGTTACTTTCATCACAAAGGCATCCCATGTATATGCTCCAAGCAAAGTGAACCAAAACCCATCAATGGGAGGGAGATTCATTCCCAGAGCTGCACTTCTGACTGAATGCAGGACCCAGTTATGGATGACAATGTGGGTAGCCTCTACATGCCCAATCCAAACTTCTTCAGCTTCCACATGTTTGATTTTAGGCTGGGCTTTTAGGCTGAATTTAGAAGTCTGAGGAAACCACTCTTCAGTCTTATTTTTCTTTGCCATCTCCCCAAGTAGAGCACTGGCACCTCTAATATTTAAGGACTAGTGCAAAGCCACTGCCTTCCTCCCGTTCCTCTACTACAGATACTAGCATTAGAGAGTGGTACTGGGCTGGGAAAACCACTGGCATTTCAGCATCAGACTCAAAAAATGCTTTAAATATCCTTCTTTGCAGAAAGCCATGTCCCCTTTGTGCCTCTACCCCCATAATCACTTCTGATACAATATTTTATTTTTCTCAGTCACAAGATGTATCTGAACAAGAAATTAAGCCAAAGCTAGTTTTTCATTTAACTCTTACTGTAAAATGTGCCTTTTAGCCCACAGGTCTTGGTTTTTTTCTGGATGCTATTTAATTAAATCATACATAACCTTCTTGCCTCCTGAGTCTGTTACAGCTGACTGATATACTGTATGACAAACAGATTTTCTTCAGCATTGATTTCTCTGCTTTGTTCTGCTGAAGAATCTCTTTATTGGTAAAAAGGCAGACCTATAAATCTCTGAGATATGAGGTCAGTTAGTCTCATTCATTAACTGCTCCTTTAGCCAGTGATCTTTATTAGGAGCATATCTGCTATTGGATACTCACCGAACTCCAGGACTCTGGTAGCTGAACACTGATCTGCTGCTTCCATCAGAAGGATTTTGTGCTTGGTTTGTAGCTCCTGTTTCTTTTGGTTTATGTCTAAATACTCACCTTCAGGGAAAGCAAAAAGTCCCCCACTCAAGAAAAAGCCTGCAAAATGCTCACTTGCACTCATAAATTCTCAATTTACAGGATCAAAAATTTTAATTCATCCAACAATATTTAGTTCCAAAAAATGTTCAGTGAAGGTGGGTTTTCTTAAACACTGGACAGCCACAAGCTGCAGTCTGAGTTCCACTCTTTCCCTGTTTCTCAAATGTAAATATAGTTTAAGATTATTTATTCCTGTACTCAAGGAGAAATGGCATGATGCCATTATGGGACATGAGGTCACAAAGAAACCAGCAATATATACTAGATGAGAACACACTGGTTTGTTTCTTGCTGTTAAGTAGGTCTTGGTTCCAGCCATTTAGACCACAATACGCTTTCACTGGCAGTTTCCCTCTTTCACCTGTGAGAGCTCATGTTAAGGTAATTGTGTAGAAGGCTTAAAAAATAAAAAAACTAGTACATTTGGGATGTCTTCCTAACTGCTCTTCCCTAAAGGCATTTGCATTGCTCTGCTTTCACAAAACTAAGATCAGTGGCAAAATTAAGAAAAAGAAAGACATACACTTTTTTCTGTGTGTTCCTTGCTTATGGTTTGAATCAGATCTATTAATGAATACTGAAACTGAACTTCCACCAAAATCAGGGACTAGTAAGTGAGGAAGTTGCAAGTTCTTCAGTAACCAGTTGTTACCAAAAATGTAAATTTGAGTGGTGAACAACCGTAATCACTAGCAGTCCACCTTTTAACAGAGTCCAAAGCAGCAGAAAAAGCAGCCATAGAAAGAAGGCCTTACACATGCACAGGCCATCCTTTTACACTCAACTGAATCCAAGGCATGCTGCAGCACACTTATTTGTAAAGTAGGAGGTTCCAAAGTTCAAAGCTAACTTTCTAAAACTTTGCTCATTTAAATGTGTGGAAAAGTAGACTCTTATTACTGTGCTATTAAATATTCATGGGCACTTTCAAAGATGCAGAATTTTTAGTCAAGGCGAACATGACTCACCCTTTTGCCTGAGGCTTCTTTAATATTTTTCTGCCACTTCGGCATTATCACATAGTACAACATTTTACAGACAATCACTGTGCACTCTTGGGGAAAAGTATATATTATTCACAGGAAACATTAATAATATGGATATATTTATTTACTGATGCGGCTTCATTTCATTTTAAGATGTTGCTGATGTTTCTGTAAAATGTTAGCAGTTTCCCCCTTTGTGCATCTTTCTGACAACAGCTAAGTCAACTGTCATGATTTGTTAAGCCACAAACTAAGTGTAATGATTTCTCCATTATATTTATTAAAGTTTTAAAAGAGTTTTTCTTCAGAAAGTTAAAATTGTCCCCTCCACACTGGACAGTATACCCCAGAAGACCTCTACATGAAGCTAAGCAATCTGAGAATTTCTGAGATCCTGAGGTAGTCTTGCGAATTCTTACCCCCTGACTCTGTCATAAGCAGACTCAACTCTTGTTTGCAAAACTAAAAAAAAATAAATCTAGAAGCTCCTCCTTTCTCATTGGAATCATTTATTCATGTAGCTTAACAGTTCACAGCACAAAATCTTTTGGGCAAAGAAGAGTAAAAACCATGAAAATGAATATAATTCTGACTGGCTATGTATGACTTTATACATTTAAATTTCCCCATAAAGATAAATAATCAGAGACAATGGCATAGGAAGTATCCAAGACTATCTTCTAAGATGGTGAATTGTAGTGCTGAAAAAAACCTTCAGATGTTATAAAATCCATCCAGAGGGACCACATGTTATCTCATAAATGGCTGGTACTAAAACCCCTTCCTATATGGAAGATTTGCCTTAATGTGTCCCAGGGCCTAATTGTCCTTTAAATTAGAAATGTACCTTATTTTACTTAAGCCCATTTCTTCTTATTCTCTTCCGCATGGACAATAGAGAACACATTGTTTCCCTTTTTGCAGCAGCCGTTTATAGATTTGAAAACTAGTATGTGTTCCACCTTAGTCTTATTGTAAATTATATAAAATTTTGAGTTTTTTTTCTTTAGAAACTCATAACACTTTAGGTTATTCTCTTTTGGAGCATCTGCACGATACTACAATTATCTTGAATGACAGTGCTGAAAATCAGACAAGGCTACAGCTGAGCTATTACCTTTATGCAAGGATTCAAATATCCAATATATGGCACTTCTGTTTACACATCATGATATATTGTACTTACGCTTTTAATTCAAGCATCATTTGGGGTCCCTTTCTCCTAGTCCGCCACCTTCCTTTCCCTGAGGCTCCGGTTAAGGTCCCTGGAGCTGCTGCTGGTTGTCGCAGTAGACCCACAACAGGTGTTACGAGAAAGTAGAGACCGCCCAAACATAACAATCTTTTTGGCTTCTTACCAAGTGACTAGTATCTGGGGAAGAGGCCTTGGAGATTGTTGCTACACTCTTACAATGAAGCTTCTCCTCCTGAAGATATAATCATTAGATATTTAATTGAGCTATTTTTAAGGCTTGGTTTGTACTACCAAAATGATGTAAAAGAGCTGAATTATACTGCAAAATTAAACCACTCTGCCCAATCCACTGCCACATACCTATCCATGAACATGAATGAAACATCATCTTAAATAAATTTTCATACATCATAGAGAAAAACAATTCTATTAACTTGTTTGAAAATTTTACAAAATAGTTAAAACTAACATAATTATGGCTATTCCTACAATGTAATATATTCCCATATATGTATTCCACTTTTTGGAATACAGCTTAACTCTTCTCCAATTCAGTCTCTGAGTCACTTCCTTTGTTAAGCACCTGCAGACATTTCACCTTGTATTACACAGTACAAACTAGTTTCTGCAGTTCAGTAGAGAACTTCTTTAGTTTCTTCATGTCTTTCTATAATTAGGTTAAATTTGGATGATTCATTATGTTAAATGATCTTCAAGGCCATGCTTCCAAAGTCTTCAATAGTAACTCATTAACAGCAAACCAATAAAATGCAACAGCTATATGCATAAATTATCTCAAGGTCTTCTGATTCTTTGTTCTGCACATCGTTGGCATGGCAAGACATCTTTATCCCCTCAGTTTGTATGTAACAAAATAAAAGTTTTTTTTAACCTGCAAATAAAAAATTAGGAGCACACAGGAGACAGCAGAGGAGTGAAAATACACATAGAAGCAGCCATCAAAAAGAAGTAAGTTACAGAGAGGTGAGTTTTCATCCTCCACTCCTGGATAAGTTGCTGGGCTGGGATCCTGGTTATATTATCTGCCTGTGTATAAGATCCTATCAAAAATAACAGTGAGGATTTGTGTTTGGAGTCATGTGACGTAGTCATGAACAACCAAGCTGTATTTTTTGACAGTTGTAAACACATATTAGAGAGCTCAATGGCCTGTAGGAAGTCTAGGAAGGCATTACTATCCACTGCCATAGGGAAAAAGAAATACTTTAACACTACTGTATCCTCAGGCATAGTGCAAAGCTGTGAGGAAGTGCAACATATCAGAAGACACAACAGCTGGCTCTGCTGTAGCGGGGGGGAGTCCAAGCTGCCTTTAAAAGTATGTGAACAGAGGGACCAAAAAAGTTTCTGTACTACAGAACATCCCTGTAGTATTGCTACCTACTCAGTTTTCACTGAGGTGGTTGGGAGTTCAGGTTAACACAGGAAAAAAGTCCAGAAATGACCCTGCAGTATCCCTTCCCCCAGGATTTCTTCATCTGGCAGTGACATGCCAAAGTGGAAGGGGAGCAGGGGCTGTTTGACCAATTCTTCGTGAACAAACCTCCCACTGCTGCAGCTACCCATATGACTTGTTCTTTCCACAACTTGGAAGACAAAAACACTGTTAATCCTCATGGCCATGCCCCATTTTTGCCTAAATCGAGCAACTTCATTCAAAATGTGCAGGTCTGCATACTTTCCAGAGCTTGCAATCATGTTTGTAATCTGATGGCAGTAATTAGAAACATAGTTTTTTTTTTTTTACTCACCTTCTCACAGCTGGAGCAATCTTGGTTTGTCCTGAGGGATGGACTTATTTTGAAACAACCCATTAATAAACATATTATCATCTCTATGCACAGCCATCTATCTGTGCTCTCTCCTGTGAATGGCGTAATGAACCCATCAGCCTCCTTCTTTTTTTCCTTCCTCATGAGTTGCTTCCAAGGATGTGGAATAGCTGTGGGGAAGCTCCTGGAGTTGTTAAGGCTTTCAGGAGACTCTAACAGAGAACCACCAAAAGGATGTCATACTCTCCATGTCTTTCCATAGACGCAACCTACGACCATTGGAGCACAAATAGCTTTATAATTTATTTATTGTAATGTGTGTTACAGTACTTAAAAAGAAAAAAGTTTAAGTTTTCCTTCAAGATACCCACTTGCCTGGTACCAGCAGCTCTTCCACTTACCCTTTAATTTGCTAAGCAGATGGCTTGAAGTACAGATGTAGTAGAATACCTTCTCTTGATATTGCAAAAGAAAAAGAAACATTCAGAAAATACCAGTGGCAGAATATTATCCTGATTTTATTTTTACTCCCTAAAGCCCAATATGGAGACCCAAATTTTCCCCTCACAGTAGCTGATGCCAATTGCAATGAATCATGTAAAGCAAATACAAGTAAATACTTTGGTAGTTCAGGCATACTGATCACTGTGCTGCCATGGTAGGTTGCCACTTGCACTTCAGTGAGCTGATTGAGGTGTAGCTGGTTTAAATTGTAACGTACATTTCCAGTAAACTAAATTGCAGTGGCCTACTAGTGACTGCAATGTCACTCTAGCCTCAAATACACTCTTTTGCAGTCATTCACACAGCTCACCTTTCAATTATGGAAATGTACTTTTCTTACCTTGACAAATGTAATCTGATCTTGCTGGTTTCCATTTAGAACATGGCTGGAAATGGCACCTTCACAATCCACTCCTTTCGTCATGCTTTTTCCTACTTTGTTCTTTTCTCCTACTTTTTAGGGGTATTTCCTTCTGGCTCCTGCTGACATGTGGAGTCTGTCACCAAAAAAAACACCTGATGCAGAATAGGAAATGGAGTGTCTTTTATGTCAGTTAGCAATAGATACTTTCGGCCATCACTATCTATTCCTCCAACTGCTTTTTAACATCTCATATACGATTGTTTCCCAGGTAGGACCAGTCCCTTTGCTCCATGTTTGCACAGATACCAGTGCCATGGGTTCTGGTTCTGTGATGGGGCGCTTATATGTTATGGCGCACTCCGCTCCCCACGTGACTGCTGTGACTACCAGCTAATGGTGACATGTAAGGAAGCAAAAGCCACCGCAGAGAATTGCAGCACAACGCGCTTACGTTTTGTGCACTTGATTCACTGGGGATGTATCAGCATTTCCATTATTACTTTTAAAAGGGTATATAACTAATTCAGAAACTTTTTAATGGGGACATGTGGTTCTAGCCAGGAAGTAATTTCTTTTCCCCAGTCAAGTTTTTCTTTAACTGTGTACTTTAAGTAACATAAAAGTAAGATCAATTACTATAATATATTGACTCTGGACACATTTTTCAGATTTCTAATGGCTTTCAATTAAAAAAAAAAATCTGTCTTTGGTAAGTGATTAATCAATTATATTTGAAAATTAAATCTGTCAAGATAATGAAGTTCAAAATTAACTGTGGAACATAAACAATAATTTTGTATGCAATTTTCATAATTTTTAAAGTTCAGGATAGCAGTATAATTACAGAGTACAATCTAGGTTCCAAGGAAGCTATTTTCATTAAATAAAAAAATTTATTAATTCCGTACATAGTCAAACCACATTCCAAAATGGTCTGATTAATAAAACACCATTGTGGGTTAACCCTGGCAGGCAGTTAGGCCCCACACAGCCACTCCCTCACTCCCCTGCAGTAGGATGGGGAGAGAATGGGAAGGGTAAAACTGAGAAAACTCGTGGTTGAGATAAGGACAGTTTAATAGGTGAAGCAAAAGCTGTGTGCACAAGTGAAGCAAAATAAGGAATTCATTCACTACTCCGACTGGCAGGCAGATCTTTAGCTAGTTTCAGGACCACATGGCTCCACTGTGCCTAACAGTGACTTAGGAAGACAAACACCATCACTTCAAATGTCCCCCCCTTCCCCCCTCTTTCCTGCAGCTTTTTTTGCTAAGCATGACATTATATGGCACGGGATACCCCTCTAGTCAGTTGGGGTCACGTGTCCCAGCTGTGTGCCCTCCCAACTTCTTGTGCACCCCCAGCCTACTCTCTGGTGGGGCAGGGTGAGAAACAGAGAAGGCCTTGACTCTGTGTAAGCACTGCTCAGCAACAGCTAAAACATAACACTGTTTTGGTCACAAATCCAAAAGAGCACCATACATGAGCTACTTTTTGAAGAAAATTAACTCTATCCCAGCCAAAACCAGTACAAACACTAAAAGCTTTTGTAAAAGCTGAATAAAAATAAAAGGAGAGTGGGGGAAAGTCTGACAACTAAGAAGTTTCCTTTCTTCTTGTTAGGGATATTTCCTAGTAGCTTCCATTGCTATGTGGAGTCTATTATCTAAAAGCACAAGGCTGCAGAAGAGTCTCTTTCATGTCTAGCAATAGAAAGCAAGTCAGTCATGATTTGCATGTACATATCTCTCCCCCCACATTAAAGCAGAGTGAAGGAGGTAATTAACAAAAACCTTCTAGGTAACTTGCTAAGGCTGTCTGCACCAACTACTATGGTGGATGATGTGTCTAACTGAATATACCCTGGTACACACAGTGGACAAATTATTTGTCACAAAAGTGCTTTTAATGCTTGGATTAATTTCAACTTGTACTTTTCTTCTATAGCTTAGAAAATAGAAATACATATTTCCTAGTGGATTTTCCTCTGGCTTCTCCTGGTCTAAAATATTTAAGTAACTTATACATGTACCACAGTTTTGTTGATTTGCTTCCTGATCATTGCTATTATTAATCTTGCCTATGAAAAGTGACAGAACCCAGTGAATGAAGAGTAGTACACCTGGATACTGTATCTTAGACGGGAAGGGAATCAAGAGAAAACAGCCCCCATTTTCCCTTTACTTATTGGGTGAGTCAAGATGAACACCTCAGATAGACACCTGAAGTTCAAATTGGGTACTAAGAAGCAGAAGATTTTAATAAAGCCTGATGTGTTTCTGATTTGAATCTCTCCTATGCAGACAGAAAGAGGAACTAAGGGTGAATTATCTCAGAATCCCTTTAATATTATTGTTTTGATGGGGACAAGGCAATCTGGCAATCTTTTTTCTTACATTCAGCCTTAGGAAACCACAAACAGAGGAACATATTTACTTAGCTTGTTTTGAGTGAAAAGGAGGAGCTATTTATTTCTAAACAGTCTCTGTGGAGATCAAGTATAGACTCATTAACTTCAGCTTCATCTACAAATCACACTGACAGTCAGTATCCCACAGACAAACACTTCCCCACTACAGTGGCAAATTGGTAAATAATCACCTCTTCATCCTCCTTTCATCTTGCCACTCTTGTCTATGTTTGGGTAGGGATGAAGATATACTGGCTGCTTACCCAGAAAAGGGACCTAGCAGTCAGACCTGACTGGGAGGACCATAGTCTTGGCTACATAAGGAAGAAATTTTCCTCTCTGCTAGGATATTTCAAAAGAGCCTTTTTGTCGGTCTGGATAGTTACTGCAGTTCCGGATGTAATCAAGAATAGCAGCATAAGGGTGACTAAATGATGATGGTTTTCAATGATGTGAGTTACAGAAACAATGCAGTATTACTTCTGTACTTTTAGAATGAAAATCCATCTCTTGTTGAAGTCAACAACAACATTCTGCTCAGGAAACTTGTTCCTCTCAGTCATCTAGTAAGATTACTAAGCATTTCACATTATGAATTCTCTTTTCAAAGAGAAAACATATACTTCACTGATAAATATTTATAGACATTTATAAAAAAAGTGTACATGAGCTGCCATATTTTTCAACATATTTAAAAGAATATGTATCTCACTGTCTTACAATTACATTACCATATGTTTTATTTCTGCAAGTATCCAGATGCTCTCTTCCTGCAGAATAGCAAGTAGATTCATTAGAGAATTCTTCTTAATAACTCTGATTCCTTTTCTTTCAGTTATCTAATTCTTTAGACCTGCCATCCTCCCCTCTTATGGATAGACTTGATATAGTAATTAAATCTTTGATAAATGCTTAGAATTGGAATTTAGCAGCCTTTTTTGAATATAAAAAATATATTTCTCTTTTTGGAAGCTACATGTCTAGCACCATATACCACCCAATATATATATAGTGAAGCATGAAACAGGCTCGTTATTATAATAGCGGATATCTCTGCAATAACCGATGCAGAAAGCATAAATCAGCTTCAGACTTTTACTCACTCAGAAGTATTTGAAAAGATGTCTTTCTTTGGATGGAGACCAAAAGTGTGACACCCGTTCATAAAACTATGTTTTAGCAAGTTTTCATTGTTGGGCTTCAAGTGTACTCTAGATAGGTCTAGACTCTCTATTCTATGGAACTCAAGATTCATCCTAATGAAATATTCTTCTCTCACTGGACCAGAAGTTATGAAGATAATGTCAACCATGGTTTCGCAACTTTGAAAAAAACACTCCAAGGAGAGTTTCACTTCTGTAGTACTCCAAGTATTGTTTTTAATACTTTGTATATGTGAAGCTGATGGCATCATCTACTAGCCAAGGTATTGCATGTGTTCAGGGTAGTATAGTGTTATGGATGACTAACCAAATCCAGTAGGTGTTAAGACTCAGATTTATTCCTCAGCAGAAGTTAGTTAGAAGTCCGGTAACATCTTATAAAACCACAGGCTCAATGATGTATAGAGAATTAATACTACACGGCCGACTTAAGAATCCCCAAGATTTAAAGTGATGGCTCAAAATGTGCATATCATTCACCTAAAAGCTGAGGGCTCTCTCTCCCTCAAGGAGTTACCTCGGGCGGTGCCCCGACCCGAGGGGGAGTCCCCGACTGCAGACCCGGTGCTCCCAGGAGGATTGCCAACGTGTCCTCTGGCGGGACCCCATTTATACCCCTGTGGTCATTTAATCCTATTGGCCAGGAGCGTCACCTCAGAGTACCGGGCACATCTCGATTGGCCAGGTCAAATTTCAACCTGCAGCCTCCAGGGTTTCCTTCCCGTTCTCTCTTCCTGGAGAAGTTTTTGTTTCCTGCTGGCAGGATGGGGGAATGTACTGCAACATATGGATACCATACAATTGTCATTCTATCTGTGCACCCCGAAGTTTCAGTAGACCCCAGCATGTTTGTCCTGTATTCCTAAATCAAAACAACATTTGGTCCACAGTATTTCAGAGAAGACTTCAGTTATATTCTGAAGTATTTCTTTTTCTTTTACTTAGTTTTCCATGCTCAGTCAGTTCAGAATAGAATATTATTAATGTAGCCTTTATTCTGAAGACAAGTCTGTAGTACAGAATCATAGATGGCAACTTGTAGGAAAACAAGAAGCTTACAGAAATCCGTCCAAAGAGATGGGTGATGACTTTCATTAGTGTCGA
Organism: Haliaeetus albicilla; assembly: GCF_947461875.1. NCBI lineage: Eukaryota > Metazoa > Chordata > Aves > Accipitriformes > Accipitridae > Haliaeetus > Haliaeetus albicilla. The sequence goes on along the minus strand of NC_091515.1, from coordinate 35,465,666 downwards.
TGTTACGAAGAGAAATCTCCTTGAAATGTTTAATTTTCCCACTTAGGCATCTAAGTGAACTTTTGCCATGCAATGACCCCCCCGTAAGAGACTGTGTTGGACTATATTTGTCTCAACTTTGCTGACCATTTGCTAGCCTCATCATCCTGTTGCTGTGGGGAGTATGTGCTGAATGCCCTGAAGAAATCACCATATCCGCCTGAAGCTAGTGGTCTCTGTGGGAATGGCTGAACTCTTCGGAAAAAAACTGCGTACTCGTCCCTCGAAAAAGGAACTGCAAGGGACTGGAAAAAAAGAACTGCAAGGGATTGATAATCAGCACTTGAAACTGGGACTCATCATCGTCGTCTGTCTGCTGGAACCTGGAACTTGGACCCCCATCACCTGCACCGAGACCGAGCCAATGGGCTGTTGCTGGCTTCGTGGTGGTGGTAACTAGTCTTGCTGCATCTCTCCCGGTTTCTTGCTTAGGCCTCCCTCGTTTTCCTTTCTTCTTCCCTCTGTCCTGTCGCTATTATCAGTTGTTATAGGAAATAAAACTTGTTAGGTTGTACGGCATCTGACCTCGTTTGTGTCTTAATCTCGCTCTTGGGATCGTTTAAGACACCTCCCCGATATTGGATTGGGACACCCTCTGACAGTCAGAGTGTGAATCACCCTGGTGATGAATCCTACTCTCCTTGGTATGAGGAAGAATGAGTGGACAGGTGAAGAAGCATAGTGACAGTCCAAATCCTTCAGATATTACAGGACCATTTCTCTAATGAGCCATGCTAGGGTTTACCCACCATCTACCTCAGAAGAACTTCTGGAGCCCATGAGCTCCCTCATAACTCACCCTCACCAGTTAATGCCCAGAGGAAGTAGAGACTATTATTAGCATTTATCCCCTCAGACCCACACACGACCTTATGAAGGAGATGAGAATTATCTCGAATCAAGGGACATCCTCGTCCCATCACTAGACCTAAACCGTGTTGTGTGCTTGTTCCTTTACACTCCTTTGATAAAGGATCTAATCTACTCTGTTTCTAAAGTGAGTTTCTTAGTCATGCCCAGTCAGTGGGCTATTGAGATAGACTACTCCACTTGTTTAAGTAGAAGAAGGATTTTCTCCTGGTTGTAATACGGATCTTTTAAGAAGGTGGATGGTGACAATTTTTTTATTAGCTTTCAGTTAATCTTGGACCAAGTAATGATTTTTAAAGATGTAAAATCTTCAGTGTCTGGAAAAAGCATGTGACTTGTCTCACAGTTACTGGGAGAGGGAAAAATTCATTAATTCAGATTAGAGCAAGGGAAGCATATGTGGCACAAAGCGCTGTCTGTTGCATTGAATTCTTCAGGGATGTGCAAATAGGACCCTGTTCAGTTCAAAGAGAAGTGGCAGCAAAGAGATTGTTGTCTTCTATTGTGTTTTGGGCACAGGCATATCAGGTTAAATACCTCTTACCTATGTCTCATCATGACAGCATTTTATATTAATGGTTTCAAAGATTAGATCCTTAGTAACTATGTGACAGTTATTAAATGAGGACAATGCAAATTACACTTTTACTTGTTTTGATTCAGAGGCATAGACAACCAGAAAGCGTTCCCATTTCTTGTCCTAGGTGTCCTTTAACTAATTCGAAGCATGCAAGCATACAGCCAATCATTCCTTTCAGACAGTAGTCAGTGAGTAGTTTACCAATACTCAGAAGACGTGATAACTCAGCAGGAAGAATATGTTGTCCCATCAAAATGCTTTCTAATTCATCATTGTTAAGGGGAAGAAAAAAGGTCTTGCAGAAAACCTGCATGTCAATAACTTTTAGTGAGGATATTTCGAGTAAAATGTTAGGTGCCGCTTTTTCTACATCAGATGGCTTATACGTCAAGCAGTCTACTTCTACTAATTGTGTGTCGGTCTAGAATATGATTACAGCTATTGTTTCAATGGGATAGCCTAGCAATTACCAATACTCAAACTAACTATATGCAAAATAGTGTACAGCAATGCTGCACACATTTTATACCTTTCCTTCATATTCTGCAGAGGACCATTGTGTCAGAGCTCTTTTCAAACTGCTTGTGTCACCCCAAGGGTACTTGCAAAGGATTATATTCATCTAGAATGCTCTTTCTTGTGATCTGTCTGCATTATATACATTACTACTTGTATTACTACATAATGATACAATATATTATCCAGTGCCTTGCTAGTTTGGAAGCTATCCAATAAATTTCTGTGCTCACAATTTCTGGACCAATAGCTGGTCCACACTATATGGTGCCATGCTTCCCAGCTGTGCGACAGGAACCTCTTCCAAAAAGGTTATTTCTATCAACACTTATGTCTAGGTTGATATGAGATTCAGAAATTTTTGAGAGAGTTGCTATGCTGATTAGAAGGGAAATTTAATAGCTTTGTACAAGATTATAGAATGAAAATTTGGCAGCAGAAAACAGAGGTTGTGTTCCTTCTGAGTACTATCCACCAAACATGAGCAGAGCTATACCTGACCAGTATTAGTACTGAAGAACTGCAGTGAGCATTGAAACACCTCTTTTCTGCTAAACTCTCTTGATATCATCACCTCATTGTCTTCTGTTATTCCCATCCTACTTGTCTGTTTACCTTTCATGCTATCTGGCAAATGGATAGCAAGTACCTTGAGGAAGGAACAGGGGATTATATTTCTGAAAAGCTGCTCATGTATTTCCGTTCTGAATTGACATTCTTAGGCACTGTCATAACACTTAATAAAGGCAACATTTGTCAATGAAGTGATGCAAAGATCACCTATTTTAAAATAAATATTTCTGTAGCACATATTCACACTGGGGATTTGTCCCTTCATATATCTTTGCTGTTTCCTTAGCCTGATTCCCATATTCTATATATTATCTTGAAGCATTTAAGATTAAGAAAAAGCTATTCCACTACATTATTTGGCTTTTTTCATACAAAATTTATGTTTATAGAAAGCCACATAAGAAATTACAATGTTTATTTAGCTAGGAATACAGATGGGCACGTAAGTATTCTTTCCTGTCTTATGTAACTAATGTTCTAGCAGCCTGTTATACATATGCTCATAATTATTTTCTTTTATTCAAAATTTTCATATTTAGTTTATTAATGCTGTATTTCACATTTCCAAGATTTTTCACAATCCATCTTGCAGTGGTCTTCACAGTCTTAGTTTTACGGTTGGACTCAATGATCTTAAAGGTCTTTTTCAACTTAAATGATTCTATGATTCTATCATGTCTCGAAGGTATTAAAACTTTTCTAATTTCTTGTTCTCATGACATGCTGGTAGCCTAGGTTAATACATTACCCCACAGATGCCTAGGTAATTAACTGATCTTTCATAGGCTTCTATAAACTCACTGGAGTATATCCTTAATTTAAAAACAACTAACTGGTTTGAACAGAAATTATTGGACTTTGAGTCAAAACCAGTTTGTTCTTGATTCAAGTCCATCCCATAATAAATTTGATTAATTCTCGGAATTTTTAAAAATCAACAGGCTGTTAAGTGCCCGACTTCTTACTGGGAATGACACTGCTTCCTTAAAAGTCAGAACCTGATGCTTGAAAAAAAAAATCTGTTCATGAAAAAACATTGTGCAGAGCCAGCCCGAAAAGAAATATCTTCTGATTGGTTTACAGTGCGCCTGACTAACACTGACCAAAGGATGGAAGCAGGATTCCTGTCCTGGTTTCAGCTGGGATAGAGTTAAATGTCTTCCTAGTAGCTGGTACAGTGCTATGTTTTGAGTTCAGTATGAGAAGAAAGTTGATAACACTGATGTTTTCAGTTGTTGCTAAGTAGTGTTTAGTCTAAAATCAAGGATTTTTCAGCTTCTCATGCCCAGCCAGCGAGAAAGCTGGAGGGGCACAAGAAGTTGGCACAGGACACAGCCAGGGCACCTGACCCAAACTGGCCAACGGTGTATTCGATACCATGTGACGTCCCATCTAGTATAGGAACTGGGAGGTGGGGGCAGGGAATTGCCGCTCGGGGACTAGCTGGGTGTCGATTGGCGGGTGGTGAGCGATTGCCCTGCGCATCATTTGTATATTCCAATTCTTTTATTACTACTGTTGTCATTTTATTAGTGTTATCATTATCATGATTAGTTTCTTCTTTTCTGTTCTATTAAACCGTTCTTATCTCAACCCACGAGTTTTACTTCTTTTCCCGATTTTCTCCCCCATCCCACTGGATGGGGGGAGTGAGTGAGCGGCTGCGTGGTGCTTAGTTGCTGGCTGGGGTTAAACCACGACAACACATCAGGGTCTATGGGTTAGGAGGGACTCCAGGAGCAGATGGTGGTCCTGAAAGGTTGTCCTGGCAGCAGCAGGAATGGCTCACCAATAAGTAGCATAAATAGCCCAAACTGCCATGTATCATGTGATTTTTGGCTCATTCACTTGAGTCTGTGTAAGCAGATCATGAGCAGGACCCAAATCTCATCATTTTGTTGTAGGTCTCAGGATGCTTTATGAAGTCCCACGTTCTGGACTCACATGACAATGAGCTAATCTTTCCCCAAAAAACATGATTTTTTTTTTATTCCCACCCCACTCAATGCAAAGCACAAACTCTAAGAGATCAAGAAAGAAAAAAAAAATTCTTATCTCCTGCTTGATAAGACAATTTTGGGACCTTTGGGGAGCTTTCATCTCTCCACGGTGGTGGGTCACAGCATAAGGGAAGGAGCGGGATGCTTGGATTTTGCCCGATTTTTGGCATTTTAATAAAGAGCAGAAGGCAGCTGGGACCTTCCATCGAGGAGGGAAAGGCTGCTCTCTGCAGGCTGCGAAACAGCACGAGACACCTGGGCTGGATCTTGCAGAACATCCAAAAGCCCAACCCCAGAAGGTCTCTCAAGGAGCAGCATCAGCCAATAATTTAATTAAATTCTTTTATTAGTATCATATTTTTTTGTTAACAACAAAAAAAACCAAAAAAATCAAACAGCAGATTTGGGAATGGAATAAGTGGGGTGGTGGGAATAGCGAGACTCCTGGGTCTGGCTTGCTTTGGGGAGGGCTTGGGACCCCCCTTTGCCACAGCAGTGATGTCAAGCAGTCCCAGGACTGACATTAACATTTATTTGCCTCCTGCCCTCTCCTTATAATAGCATCTCACACCTTATAATTTTAAAGTATCACATAAGAGCACGGAAGAAGCAGAAGTTTCCTATTGAGAGCATCTTTCATAGGCAAATGACTTGGATCCCTTTTCTCCTGGAAATTATTTAGATCTCAGTTAAAAAAAAAATATATATCCCTGCTTCCAGTTCATTACCAGCACAAAATTGGCAGAATTCAGCTGGAAGAGGTTTTTTCCATCTTTGGCTCAATATTTCACCTGAGGCTGATGCACATTGTATCCAGGGGAGAAATCCCGTGCCGGGCTTCTGGTCCAACCACAAATCTTGGGAGGATGCTGAGTCAGCATTTCCACCCATTGCTGGGTTATTGGTTATTAATTCTATAATTATTAATGATATACTTCCCCAGTGTACACAACCTAAAGGGCAGCAGGAGCAAATTTCTGCTCGTAAATCTGTAAATTTTAAGGCTGGAAAAGAAAAGATGGATTCCTGCTGATAAATCTGGCTGTCAGCTCTGAATTAAGGCTGGAGAAGAGAAGACAGATTCCTGCAGATAAATCAGATACTCCGGAGCCCCAAAAACATGCCAAGGGAGGAGCAGGATGGGATAAGGTTTGCTGGCTTGGAGCTGAAGCATGGGGACAAGATCTTGTATCCTCCTACCTGCTCCAAACTCATTTTCAATAGGTACAGACATTCCCCCTTCTCACTTGACCTTTCAAGCAATTAATTTAATTATTCCCAAACAACACACAGTTGGTTTCAATTAGAGGCTAACACGCTTGCCTCAACCTTCGGGAAAATAGTAACAATAAAAACATTGCAAAGAACAAATGAGGTCATTCACTTGAGTTGAAGAGGGTGGCTAGTAATTGCTTGGTGTGTGCAAATTGAGATTAAATAAAATAAAAAAAACCCTCTCTGTTTGCCATTGCTGGGAAGCCACCCTCATTTGTAAAGGAAAAAACCCTCATCTGCTTGATAATTTATTTTTTTTATTTAAGCGTTAAGCTTTCCTTGGGAGCACTCAGCCCCTGGGATTTTTTTTTTTAGATTGCCCAACTTCTTCCATTGCTAATTAAAGGAGTTGTAAGAGGGGGTTTGATGTGGGGTTGTTGGCTCCCAAAGAAATGGCTGTCTCGATAATATCGGCTTGTTTTTATGCAGTAAAGGCAACACACAAGGGCCCGTTGGTGGGAATCGAAGCTCAGAAATTCAGCCTGGAAAGGAAACGTGCAGGTAATTAGCTGGCAGGATAATTAGCCATTGGAACAGGCTGCCATGAGATGTGGTAAATCATCGTCTTCATCCCAAGGGGTCTTTTAACATCAGGTTTGGCAGGTGAAAAATAAAAAGGGAAAATTGGTTTCTTGTTGGAAATTTGTGATGATGGACTTCGCCCATCTGAGGATGAAGCTTGGGTTGGGGTGGATGCTCAGAAACAACCTTCAAAGGAGCTTCATCAGCAGGATGGGGATGTCCCAGTTGGGGGCAAAGAGCAGGCAGCAAGAGAAAATCTTCCTACCAGAGCAACCAAGCTCAATAAAACACATTTATCCAGAAGGGAAAACAATTTTGGTCATTAAAAGCCAAAAAAAACCGGGGGGAAAAGAGTTTTTGTGTGTTAGGGTGGGATGGCCACGTTACTGATGGTGTTATAGACTCTGTAGGTGCCATACAGGGAAATTATGAGGATTAGTGCCTTGCTCTGGATCTAGCTTTCTCTGGAAAGGTAAAAAAAATCAGGATTTCCCCCCAAAATCCTGTTCTCAGCCTTCCCCTCCCCAGCACCATGAAGGACAGTAGATTGTGACCACCAACCACTCTGGTGAAGTGGCTTCAAAGAGGACGAGCACGGCACACAGTGCACCAGCCACCACCTCGACCCACCCATTTAATTGGCCCAATTGAAAACAGCCCACCCAACCATCACTGTGACATTAATTAACATTAACGAGCAACAGCCAGGTACACAAGGCTGTTCTCAACCCACTACAAGAGACCTTCATCTGTGTCTCACTCTTACGGGCAGATTCAAGGTGAAGAGCAGCATCTTTTTTTAAAGAGAAAAAAAAGAAGTTTTTCCACTTTTAAACAACTTCTTAAAACTCAAGCTCAGGTTTTAAGGCAGCTCTGCGATGCAGTCAAACCATTTGCTGCCACCGCAGTGAGAACACGTTGCTGATGGTCAACCTGGTGGCCACCAGGACCCCTTGTTGAGGTTGCCTCATCATCCAGGTCATTAATGAAGGTGATGACCAGGATGGGACCCAGGATTGACCCCCCCGAGGTTACACCAGCATCCAGCTGATGGCTTTAGACCACTGGGGAGCAAAACCAGGGCATGAGCGTGGTCTGATTTGATCCCAAACACCCCAGGGTTACCACAGGGACAGAAATTTGGAGTACTTCATTAAAAAAATCCAGCATTTTTCTCACATAAGACCTCAATTTGCAGCTTTCATTAGTAAAGTAAATTAATCCCACTTCTTTATGGCTGCAGTGGCCTTATTTAATTTTCTGTTATGTAAATGACTTGCTCTAAGCTTAGTTTAAAAGCAATAAGGCTTTGCCGTTGCATTAAAAGCAAGAGCGATATTGTGGTTTTTTCAGGAGGGCGGGCAACAGCCAGAGCTGGTTTATGCTTTATGAGCCCTAACAATTATTGCTGAAAGCTGTTGGGTTCTTCTTATTAAGGTGAGAATATTAAGTTTGATTAATTGAAACCTGAGGAGTGGGACTGGGCTGGTTGTGGGTGGCATTTAGTGGGACCAGGTGGCCCAGAGCGAAGCTAAAGTCCCCTGTGGCACAGGAACCAAACCACCGTCGATGTCCTGGAAAGCAAAGCCCAGCTTTTTGGGGGAAAAACTGAGTTTTTCAGAGCATGCGGGATCAGACCAGCACGGACATTCAGCTTCCAGAAACATCAGCCGGGCTTTAATTCACCCTCCATCGCTCAACCTAATGGGGAGAGCAAAGAATTGGGGCTCCTGTAGTCGAAAAGAGCAAAGCCAAACCCATCTGATGCCTGTTGCCATGGCAGGAGCATCTCCCATCCCACCTCGCTGCCATAGCAACAGGGACTCATTAGGAGCATCATCCCCACCATTAAATTTGGGGGGAGACGACTCTCCCCGCACCCCAAAAGCAGGGTGGGATCCCGCTGGGCTAAGGGACAGGCAACTGCCTGCGGTAAAGGCTCAAATTAGATCACACACACACAAACCGAATAATCTGCTCAACAAATCACCTGCCTAATTAATTTCTGTGAGTGCTGCAACACCACCAGCCGGGAATTACCTGCACTGGAGCGGTAATTAATTACAGATAAACCAATCAAGAAAGGGAAGACAAGCAGCAAGTCACAAAGGGTGTGAGTTGGGGGGGAGAAATAAATTTAAACAAGAAAAAAAGAGGATGAGGAAGCATTCAGCATCCTTCCCCTTTTTTCTTTTCCCCTCCGCCACCTATTTTACGGCCAGCAACATGCACCAAGCCCTGGCAATGGATAATTCCTTACAGAAAACCGTGGGGCTTCAAAAATTTCAAATCCCAGGAAACTTTGCTCTTGGAGCAGCTCCTTACCCCAAAGTGTCACAAAGCCAGTTAAACCACGCTTATTTATTATTTTCTTCTCCTGGTGAATAAAATGCAACATGCCACAGAGCTAAAAATACCATCAAATCGCTTTCATTAGAAGGGGCCCTGCTAATAACCCTGCTTGAGCCTAATGCAGCGCACAGGCTGATAATTAATGCATTTTAAATGGATTTAGACAGCTGATAAGGTCCTGTCGTTGCAGCATTTGCCTCCACAGGGTGTGTGTGGGTGCAAGCCGCTCCGGATTTGCCTTACTCCAGGTGTTTTTAGCCCAAAAAAGCACCAGAACCAGCCACAATCCCTAAAGCAAGGTCTCTCTTATTATATTAAGGCAGCACTTTCTGGCCACGTTGGGAGTGAGCATCCTCCAAACGGCCGCTCAGGTCACTTGTTATTAACATTGGGGGGGTTTGGGGGGTGTTTTTTGAGTCCTGGTGGTGGTAAAGTCCTGGCACAGACCGCTCCGATGCTTTTCCCACGGGATACAGAAAGAAAAGGAGATGAGGTAGGGATGACTCCGGTATAGCAGTGCCACATGCTGGCCATGCTGCGCCAGGCAGCATCGCAGGCAGGAGACATCCCGGAGACCCCACAAACATCCCTTTGTCCTGAAGCCTCCGACCCGGCTGCATCTGGGGGTGCAGACACCGAATCGGGCACCCACATGGGCAGGGGAACCCCAACCTCCAGCAACACGCTCCGGGCCAGCGCTGACTTGCTCCAAAAAGCTATTTATTTACATGTGAGGGTTTTTTTTAAAAAAAAAAGGGGGGGGGGTGAAATCAGGTTGCCCCTACGCAAGCATCAGTGATGAGCTGCAGGAACCACCAAAATACCCCTAAAACACCAAATCCCTTTTGGGATCCAGCCAGACTCACCCAAGAGTAATGGCGGTAGCAATGTAGGGGGGTCTCTCCCCCCATTATGGGGGTCTCCTGCGTCTCCCCGGGGACTGGGGAGGACACCAGCATCATCTCCACCACCAGCCGATGAGAGCATCCTGGCGAGCCCCGGTCACCGGTGCTGCTTCTTGTGCCGAAGGATCTCCGTGAGGGTGAAGGTAAAATCCTGCTGGCAAACGTTGCAGTGGTATGATCTGTGGAGGGCAGAGGTTTTGGACGACTGTTCGGCCGCTTCTTCCAGGGGAGGCTGAGGGAAAACATAGAGAAAAATGGGGATCAGAAGGAAACCAAAGCCCTGCAAGACCCTTTTCTTCCCCCATCGCACCCCCAAAATGGGGCCCTTGGTGGCATCTCGAGGGGCACTGCTAAAAGCCAGCATAAACACAGCCTGGCTCACTGCCACCCCCTCTCCTTGGTCACCTACGGAGCAGAAATGCTCCCCCCAGGCTGGTTGTCCCCAATTGTCCCTTGTCACAGCCCCTCGGCGGGGGGGGGTGGAAACTCACCCTCGGAGGGCCAGCAAGCACTTTCGTGGCACATGCGCTCCAGGGGGGTGAAGGGCATATGGAGATCGCAGTGGGGACAAGTCCAGAAGCTCCGCAAGCAGTCGCTGTAGAGGTCCGTGTCCGTCTGTGGGACACAAAGGGTGAAGGGGATGCTCGGACTCCCCGGGGGTAAGGGGGGGGATGGCAGGCAGAGCAGGCAGGGTGGGAGAGGGGTGTACTCACAGCCAGGCAGTTGTAGGCGAGAAAGTCTGTCATCACCCTGTGGCCGCCTTTCACCTCATCAGGCTTCATCTCCGTCCCCTGGAAAAGCCCTGGGAGCAGCAGCCACAGTTTGGGGACTGATGTAGAGGTTCTGTTTCCTCCAGCCCGGTGAGCTGGCGCAGGTGGTATGGCACCTGCAAGAGGATGCGGGGATGTTGGGGGGGGACACACCAGCTCCCCTCATCCTCCTTTCTCAGCTTTCAACCTGATGCAAGGCGCCAGAGATGGATTAAAACCACTTGCACTGCACGCATGGCCACGTCACCTCTGTCTGCAGGAACTCCAGCAACCCCTGGCTGAGCATGGATACGTCCCGGGAGCTTGGCCAGCGGCCCGACTCCTCTCCCCGACCTTCCAGCAGCTGGTGGAGGAGTTTTTCCCAGGCAGAACGAAGCTGCAGGGCTGTGGAAAGCAGGCGTAGGGCAGAGTCCGCATTGGGGACGGTGATCTCCAGCCATCCATCCACTACCAGCCGGGCGCAGTCTGCGCTGGTGTCCAGCGAATGGGAGAAGAGCAGGAGAGCCTGGAGGAGCAGAACACAACTGGTTTGGGGTGATGAAGGCTACCAGAGGGCTTGGAGAGGAAGAGGAAGAGAACAAAAAGCTCACCTGTAGGGCTGGTACCCAGACACAGTTCACCAGGTAGGGTTTGTTGGTCTCCAGCAGCGAGACAAAGGTGAGGAGCTGGTGGTGGCGGCTCAGCCCCTCTGTGGGATCTGCGGGGGCAATAAGGGGTGTCTCAGCTGGACCCCAAACCTCTCCCCATCCCCAGCACCAGGGATTTGCCAAACCCCCGAGGCTGACGGCGCTTTCATCCAATGTGGAAAAAGCCAGGGAGAAGGGGAGCCAATTCCTCTGCGATTGGGGTTGTCCCACCTTTGATCCCACCGCGCTCTGGTCCCTCCTTGGCGTGGAGCAACTCCGGGCTGGTAGCAAAGACGCAGGTGGGATGAAACACGACACCCTGCTTGTTCTTGGTGTGAAAAATCTGTAGCAAGAGCAAAATGGGAGTTGAGGGAGAGCGAGGGGCTGCCGGGGACCCCTGGGGTGGGGGACAGGGCAGGGGGAGGACAGGGACCTGATCGGAGTCCTTGCGGCCGCTGTTGAACTGGTCGGGCACAGCCAGCTGGGGGTAAAGCCCCCTGCACAGCACCAGCTTGAGGAGGGCGAGCTGCGAGGAGGAGAGAACTGAGCTGGATACAGCCTGGAGCTCGTCCACGTTGGGGCGGAGCTTAAACTTGACATCCTGCAGAGATAGAGAGGGTGTCAGGGGCCTGCATGGCCCTATCCTGCCTCTCGGGAGAGGAGACGGATGCAAGGGTCACCTGGATATCGATGCTGCGCTCTCCCTTCCCACGGGTGCCACCGTCGTCGTCCTCCTCACCGGAAGAGGCGTCTGTTCCGTCCTGCAGCCGCAGCACCTTGTGCTTCCGACCTTCCATCTCCATGTGGGAACACCACAGCCGGTGCAGCTCGTGGTGTTCCCGGTGTCAGCTCTGCCGGCTGTAGCTGTCGCTGGGCTGGCTGGAGGCTTCCTCCAGCAGCTGGTGGTCTCGAAGAAGCTCCTGGGGTGGTGGGAGAGACGGTTGCTGAGCCCCCACGGCCAGGAGACAGGCAGGTTGTGGGCGCGCGGGCAAATTCAGCTCTCCTCCATACCAGTAATGCCCTCCTCGGACCAAAGGTGAACCCCACCCCGAGACCGGATCCTGCCCCCCTCACCTGAAACTGGCATTGCAGGTTGGCGGCCTCGTAAAGCCAATGCTCCTCCAAGCCTCGCTGCCGGCACTATTTCCGAGAGCTACCGCTTCATTCCAATTTCACCTGCTCCGAGACAGCACGGCTCAGCCCCCGGCAGGGACGGGCTGCCCTTCCCACCTCTCCCTGCACCCCAAAATCAGCTCCCACCACCCCCCCAAACAGCCTCCCGCACAGACTCAAGTACACCCCACCCCAAAACTGAGTCTTCCCCCCACCCCAAATGTGTCTCATCTCTCCACCTTAGGCAGGAATCCCACCTGGACCCACTTATTGAAGACATTGAGCAGCATCAGGGGGTCACCGTGGGGGCTCTCGAGGGGCCGTTGGGCCGTGGTGCAGTCAGGATTGGGGTGAGCGGGTCGCAGGAAAGGGGACTGCACACTCAGCGCAGCCGCCACGGTTAGGGTGGGCTCGGCCAGTCCAAACAGAGCACCCAGGACCAGCATCTTGCCTGCATGGTGAGGGCAGGGCAGGCAGTGAAGGCAGGGGAGACCCCCACTCCTTGTACCATCACTTCTGTTTCAAGGGGGGTGCCCCAAATTACTCACCGACCACCACGTCCACGGGAAGCTGGGCCAGCAGGTTCCCGATGGGCATCAGGTCTTCAGCCTCGTCCAGGGCTCCCTGGTCCTTCAGGTACCACACGGCCATCTCCAGGCTGGATGAGGGAGGAGGCTCCAGGAAGGGAAAGGTCCGGGGGTCATCCAATCCCATGCTCTTTAACTGAGAGAAAAGCACACGTAGAATGAGCCTGGAGGTTTACAAAGCCCCCCCAAGAGCCATCACACTCCAACACTTGAGCTGCAGCCTGGTCTCACGCTTGGCTGGCTGGGTTTCCCCTCTGAGATCTCCCCAAATCTCCCCCAAGGAAACCCCAAGGCGATCAGAGGGATCCCCAGCTTTACCTGGAGCACCAGAGCATCAAGCGCTACCTGCTGAATCTCCGGCACGGGGTAGGGGGAAAAGGCATCGTAGTCAGATTCGGCGTAGAGCCAGTAGCAGATGCCAGGGCCGGTCCTGCCAGCACATCCCTTCCACTGCTCAGCACTTGCCCGGCTGATCCAAAACTCCTGCAGCTGCTGAAGTTTGTCCTGAGGGTCGTAGCTCATCTCCTTCACCTTCCCTGGAGGGAGTAGGAGGGAAGGAGAAGCTCTGGGCCATGCAGGAGGGAAGGAAAAGCTTTCTCACCCAGCAGAGAGGGGCGTTGAAGGGGGGGGATTTTTACCAGAATCCAGGACGAAGTGCATGCCGTCGATTGTCACCGAGGTCTCTGCAATGTTGGTAGAGAGGATGCACTTACGGACACCGGGAGGGGGCACGTCAAACACCTGAAGAAGGAGAAACGATGGTCCTACATCAGCACAGCCAGCTCCAGAGCAGAGCAAACCTCCAGAGAAGGGAGGCTGCACCCCAAAAGCACCCACAGTCAGGGCGCAGCCGGGCTGAGCTCTGGGATTTTTCACTCTGCGATGCCAGGGTGCCGAATTCCACCCCAATTCTCAGGGTCAGACCCTCACCCACCTTGTCCTGCTCCACAACAGAGAGGGTGCTGTGCAGGTGGAGCACAATCCAATACTGGGTACACGCGGCATAAGCCTGCGCCACCTCCAGCACCGCGCCAATCTCGGCTACCCCTCTCAGGAACACCAGCAGGTCCCCGCGTTCCTCCGGTGGGTACTTGTGGTCGATGGCTTGCAGCACCCGCAGGTACAGGAGGGGATCCAGGCGCTCCGATTTCCCGACCATGGATGCTTCTTCCTTAGGGATGGGTTGGTAGATGACCTGCAGGAGCAGAGACAGGGAGGACGTTGCCTCCAGATAGACACAGCGAGAGACTTGTGCCCGCCCCGTGCCAGGATTCATCCCAAAAATCCCCCTCCATCCTCACCAAGATGGGGGAAATCCTTCCTGGCACCTGCAGCACCGGGGCACCCCCAAAGTACCCCAAAAAAAAGATGGATATTGATGGTCGCCGACATCAGCACCAACTTAAGGTCCGGCCGAGCAGGAAGGAGCCGCCGCAGGACCCCCAGGAGGAAATTGCTGTGCAGATGCCGCTCGTGAACCTCATCAGCGATCAGGACGTGATACCTGGGCAGCGTCGGCTCCTGCTGTACCTGCCGCAGCAGCAGCCCCTCCGTCAGGAAGACGATCTTGGTGACGGGCAAGCGGGTGCTCTCAAAGCAGATCTGGTAGCCCACCTGGGGCAGGAAGAGCAGAATAGAATAAAATTGAATAAACCCAAATAAAATAGAGCATTTCAGTTGAAAGGGACTACAACAATTATCTAGTCCAACTGCTTGACCACTTCAAGACTGATCAAAAGCTAAAAGATATTGTTAAGGGCATTTTTCTCTTAAACACTGACAGGTGTGGGGCACTGACACCCCTGGGAAGCCTCTCAAGGTGTCCAACCACCCTCTCGGTAAAGAAACGTTTCCTAATATCAAGTCTGAACATCTCTCGATGCAGCTTTGAACCAGGGACCTCTTCTCCCTCCAGAGAGTCAACAGCACCTCCCAGTTCATCATCAGCCCATGCGCATCTGTCCTGGTTTCAGCTGGGATAGAGTTAATTGTCTTCCTAGTAGCTGGTACAGTGCTATGTTTTGAGTTCAGTATGCAAAGAATGTTGCTAACACTGATGTTTTCAGTTGTTGCTCAGTAGTGTTTAAAGTCAAGGATTTTTCAGCTTCTGGTGCCCAGCCAGCGAGAAAGCTGGAGGGGCACAAGAAGTTGGCACAGGACACAGCCAGGGCAGCTGACCCAAACTGGCCAACTGGGTATTCCATACCATGTGACGTCACGTCTAGTATATAAACTGGGGGGAGTGGGGGCGGGGGGAATCGCCGCTCAGGGACTAACTGGGTTTCGTCAATCGGCGGGTGGTGATCAATTGCACTGCGCATCATTTGTACATTCCAATCCTTTTATTATTACTGTTGTCATTTTATTAGTATTATCATTATTAGTTTCTTCTTTTCTGTTCTATTAAACTGTTCTTATCTCAACCCATGAGTTTTGCTTCTTTTCCCAATTTTCTCCCCCATCCCACTGGATGGGGGGGAGTGAGTGAGCGGCTGCGTGGTGCTTAGTTGCTGGCTGGGGTTAAACCACGACAGCATCAATAAGAATACCAGTATTTTCTTTATATTGATATTTTCAATATTTTTTGAACAGGATTGGCCCTAAATTTGAACCTTGAGGAACACCGCTGCCGCCCGGCTGCCAGCCAGACATAACCCAGTTCACTACAACCCTTTTGTCCAACCCATTCTTCACCCAGTAGCACCCAGTAACAGGGTGGGAAGAAACCAGCAGCACTCAACAGCTCCCAGTTACCCCTAAACCGGCCGGGGAAATCAGCGGTCACCAGCCCACAGAGCTCACCTGGTTTCCGTATTGGTGCAGGCTCTCAAAACCCACCTTCTTGGCCAGCGAGATGCAGGCGATACGGCAAGGTTGGGTACAAGCCACGTGGTTGTAACCATCTGCCAGCAAGAATTGAGGCACCTGCATGGATCTACCACAGCCAGTATCGCCGGCAATCACCACCACTTGGTTTTGAGCCACGGTGCACAGGAGCCGGTCCCGGTATTGGGAGATGGGAAGCACCGCTCGTTCCCGTTGGAGTTTGGCCAGTTTGGTGAAGCTTTGTTTTTGGGTGAAGTCCAGGTAGCGCAGCAAAGCGGTGCGAAATTCAGAGAGGCATTCCTGGGGCAT
Organism: Haliaeetus albicilla; assembly: GCF_947461875.1. NCBI lineage: Eukaryota > Metazoa > Chordata > Aves > Accipitriformes > Accipitridae > Haliaeetus > Haliaeetus albicilla. Next base: position 35,449,803 of record NC_091515.1, on the reverse strand, counting down.
GCCAGAGTCTCCTCGCCAGCCTCGGATCGCTCCCTCCATGTCAGTGCTCAGCACCAAGAGGTTGATGCGGTACTGGGGGTCTGTCCCGATCCAATGTCGGGGGAGGTTTCGATATGATCCCAAGAGCGAGATTAAGACACAAACGAGGTCAAATGCCGTATAGTCAAAATAGGTTTTATTATCAAAAGTATCAAAATGGTAGCGATAGGATAGAATGGAAGAAAAGGTAGAAATTAAGCAAGCAGTCGGGATAGGATTGCTAGGATAGTCACCACCACGGATCCAGCGGTGTCCCGTTGGTCCTCAGGCAAGCAGTCGGTGGTGGGGGTTGCAAGGACGGTCACCACCACAGATCCAGTGGCATCCCGTTGGTCCTCAGTCTTCAATTCTTTGGTGGTGAAGAAGGCTCCGCCACAGCTTGTCTCTATGAGTTTTTTATAGGGCATATTTCAGTGATGTCATGCGCTGCAGGTTTCGTCCATCACACGACCTTCGCGTGATCAACACCCGAAACCAGTATCTTATCAGCTCCAGCCCCGTTTCCTCCTCTGGATGCCTCAATGGCCTGGTAATCATCCTTATCGGCAGGAGTGTCCTGCTTAAACAGGCCATCTTAGAGACAAAGGGCTCAAGATAAGCAGTTCACAGTTCCTTGAGATGATGGTCCAGTCCCCCACACCTGACAATCTTTGAGGCAAATGGTTCAGGATAAGAATTCAGTCTCTTGCACCACCCCGTGGCTCAAAGATTGTTTTGGGACCCATGGTGGTTTTGAGAAAAGATAGCTATATAGAAAAGTCAGAAAAGAGCATTTCAGACAATCTGTATTACCGACGGTGTGGTTCGCTGTACAGCACAAATTTGTTTAACACCATCAGGCGAAATAGTAGTTACAAATTGCATATTAGTTACAGGGTCGTATTGGCAGGGCAGGTCGAGGCGGCAGGTGATGGCAGGGGCTCTGCCTGGTTGTGGCGGCTGGGTGTTGGCTCACTTTCAGTTCTCCGGCTCTGGAAACGCCGGAGCCGCTCAAAGAAAGTCCAGAAGTTACGGACATCCTCGAAGCCGGCTCCAATATAATCTTGCTCACAGAAATACAGCTCTTCCAGCCAGCGCCGTGTGGCGGGGCAGTCCCAATCCCACTGGGAAGGTGAAAGGTCCCGCTCCTGCTGCTGGGATCTGCTCTCCTCCGATGGCATCTCTGTGTCGGGGCAGCCGGTTCTGGAGCCGGGGACCTGCGGCAGGATGGCAGCCGGTGTGAGGTGGGGGTCTGTGCCCAGCCTCGGCTCGTCCTGGGGGTCTGGGGGTGTTGGGGAAGCACCAGAGGCTCCTCCTTGCCCCCAGCCGGGACCCCCAGCATCCCACATGTCCTGGGACCCCCCATACCGCAGCCATCCCCCTTAGGACACCTGTGCACCCTGTCCCAGCACCCTGGTGTTGCCAAAAAACTCGGAATAAAGAACTTATCAACACCAATTTAGTGTAGATAAGCAGACACTTCTTTATTGACGGCCGGGTGTGCGGGTGAGTCCTCTCACGAACCACGCACACCTGAACACCAAAACAATACACCTTATATTAAAACTTATTCATGCATATTCATTAGATTTCCAGGAAAGGTTATGCATATTCATTAGATTTCTAGGAAATCATTAGCATATGTAAATGTCCTTTACGCAGGCACAGTGAAGGTCTCTGGTGGTCTTCAGGAGTCCTCTGGTGGTCTTTCATAGTCTTCCTCACTCGTCCGCTTCTTGACCTCTCAGGTGTTTCCAAGCAGCAAACTGGTGTCCATAACGGTTTCCTCAGTTTCTAAAACAAACACTACAAGGCTACCAATCTTTGTCAAAGCTTCTGTGGTTAAATGATTTTAAACAATACTTGAATTCTTATGGTTACACATTATACATTTTCTAAGTTCCTAAGTTCCTATGGCTACATTTCAAACTTAACACTCCCATACCTATGCTTCATAATTTTCTACTTTTTAATCAAACCAAACTCCTTTATAATTAGATTTTTATTTCTTTTATCAAAATATTTGCAACATTCCCCCCCTTTGAAAGTGTTGAAAAGTATTTCAATACTTTCACATTATTTACACATAACATTTATCCACTACTATCTTGAGAGTTAATATTTGTTTCAAAGTCAGTTTTAAAGTCTTTGGGTCACGGCTAATAATCTTCCATGGAGTAGGTGCCTTCTTCACTCAAGTGTAGTGTATCCAAGCATCCGATTCTGCAATCTTAATAGCCGTGAAGGTGGTTAACAGTATCTGGAAGGGTCCTTTCCAGCATTCCTGCAGGGGTTCAGAAGCCCACGTTTTCACATAGACATAATCTCCTGGTTGAAAGTCATGCACTGGAGCTTCCAGGGATAATGGTCTATTCCACACCACTGCTCTCCGAATTGCAGTCAAAGTTTTTCCTATGGAAAGCAGATAGTTATACACATCTTGTTTCCCTTTTACATGCATGTTTGGGTTAGGTTCTGGGGATTCATAAGGTTTTCCATACAATAATTCATAAGGACTGACTGAGGTTCCACTCTTTGGCTGTACTCTGATTCGTAATAATGCCAATGGAAGTGCTTGAGGCCATTTTAAATTAGTCTCTTGACAAATTTTACTTATTTGCCTTTTTAAGGTTTGATTCATTCTTTCTACTTTCCCACTGGATTGTGGCCTCCATGGGGTATGCAAATCCCATGTGATACCCAAAATTTTGCTAACATTTTGGACTACTTCTGCGACAAAGTGTGGACCTCTGTTAGAAGAAATTCCAATAGGAACTCCAAACCTTGGAATTATTTCTTGTAGTAACCACTTGACTACTTCCTTTGCTTGTGTGGAACAACAGGGAAAAGCCTCCGGCCGTCCTGTAAAAGTATCAACCCCCACCAGGATGTATCGATACCCATTTTGCCTAGGTAGTTCTGAAAAATCTACTTGCCAATAATCTCCAGGCTCTGTACCAGATTTTATTCGACCCATTTGAACCTTTTTCCTGATTACTGGATTATTTTTCAAACATGCTTCACATTTTGCAATTATTATTTTAGCCATTCCTAACATTTTGAGCGATACCACCTGTTTTCGCAAAGAAGTTACTAAGGCTTCTGCTCCCCAGTGGCATTCCTGATGCTTTGTTTGAATTATTTCTCTCATCAAAAAGGGTGGAACTACTACCTGCCCTTTAGGTGTTACCCACCATCCGGCTAGGTTTTTCTTAGCATTTAATAATTGACCTAACTTATTATCCTCTTCTGAATATTTTGGTTTTTCCCTAGGAAGGGTTACTGTTTTGGAAGGAATTCATGCCATTTGGAATGCTCGTTCCTTTGCTACCTTCCTTGCCGTTCGGTCGGCTAAATTATTTCCAACAATTTCCTTTGTGTTTCCAATTTGGTGTGCTTTACAGTGCATGATTGCTACCTGTTCTGGTTTTTGAACTGCTTGTAATAATTGTAAAATTTCATCTTGGTGTTTAATATTTGATCCCTGAGAGGACAATAATCCTCTTTCTTTCCACAATGCTCCATGGACATGTACCACTCCAAAAGCATACTTTGAGTCTGTCCAGATGTTTACTTTCTTCTTTTCGCTCAGTTCTAAAGCTCGAATCAAAGCAATAAGTTCCGCTTTCTGAGCTTAGGTGGTACTTGCCAATGCTCCTGCTTCTATAACTGTGGTGTCTGTTGTTACCGCATATCCAGCGTATCGAATTCCTTGCTCCACAAAGCTGCTACCATCTGTATACAGTTCCCAGTCCGGTCGCTCCAATGGTACATCCTTCAAATCTTCACGACTGGAATAAACATACTCAATAGCAGCCAAGCAATCATGTTCCAATTGTCCTTCTTCCTGTATGGAACTTAAAAACACCGCTGGATTTACCAGGTTAGTTGTTTTCAAAATTACATCATCTTGTTGAGTTAATATTACCTGGTACTTCATCATTCTGCTCGGAGATAGCCAGTGTCCCCCCTTTTGTTCTAAAACAGTTTTCACCATATGTGGGACATAGACTGTTATTGTTTTTCCCAAAGTCAATTTCCGAGCTTCTTGTATGATCATTACTGTTGCAGCCACTGCTCGAAGGCAATTTGGCCATCCTTTACTCACTGTGTCCAGTTGTTTGGAGAAGTATCCAACTGGTCGTTTCCAGCTTCCCATCTTCTGGGTTAACACACCAAGCGCCAGGCGTTGTCTTTCATGAACAAACAACTGAAAATCTTTAGTTAAATCAGGAAGGCCTAAAGCAGGTGCAGACATTAAAGCGCGTTTTAACTCTATAAAGGCCATTTGCTGTTTTGGACCCCAAACAAAAGAAGAGTTCTTTTGGGCCTCATACAATGGTTTAGCTATTAGACCATAGTTCATGATCCAAAGACGACACCACCCTGCCATTCCCAAAAACGCTCTAAGTTCATGGATATTTTTCGGCTCAGGTATACCACAAATGGTTTCTTTGCAACCTTTTCCCAATTGTCGCTGCCCTTTTGAAATCTCAAAGCCCAGATATATCACAGTCTGACATGCTATTTGGGCTTTCTTCCTGGATACCTTGTACCCATTTAGTCCCAGAAAGTTCAAGAGGTCAATGGTTACCTGTATGCAGGTAAATCTTTCTTCTGTAGCAATCAGTATGTCATCTACATATTGTAGAAGTAAATGTTCAGGCCTCGGTTTGTCCTGTTTCCAGATTTCAAGCTCTTTTGCCAGCTGGTTTCCAAAAATTGTCGGGCTATTTTTAAATCCTTGGGGTAGTCTTGTCCATGTTAACTGCATCTTTCGCCCGGTTTGTGGATTTTCCCATTCGAAAGCAAACAACTTTCTGCTTTCCTTCTCCAAAGGTATGCAAAAGAAAGCATCTTTCAAATCAAGCACTGTAAACCACTGATGAGTCTTCTTTAACGCTGTTAACAACGTATAAGGATTTGCAACCACAGGATATATGTCCTTGGCTATTTGATTCACTGCTCTCAAATCCTGCACTAACCTGTATTCACCCGAGGGTTTCCTGACTGGTAAAATAGGAGTATTATATTCAGATTCACATTCCTCCAAAATTTTGTACTCTAAAAATTTGTCAATCAATTTCTTCAGCTCCTGCCTAACTTCTGGTTTGATTGGGTATTGTTTAATTTTTACTGTTCCTGCATCTTCTTTTAAATCTATTTTTACAGGCGCTGCTAATTTTGATTTACCAGGAATATCTGTTTCCCATACTGTAGGAATCACTGCAAAATCCACCTCCGGTGGAATTTCCTGCTCCTCCACTTTTCTTGTATCATCAAGATTTCTCCTGTTCTTGACTCAGGTATTTTCAAAAAAATTTCTCCTTCCTCAAAAACAATTTGTGCATTTAATTTAGATAACAAATCTCTTCCTAACAAGGGTATCGGACATTCTGGTACATACAAAAATTCATGTGTAATTATTTTATTTCCAAATTTCAAATCCAGAGGTTGCAGGAATGGTCTGTTTTCCTCTTTCCCTGTTGCTCCTATTATATTTGCTGGTTTTGTTCCAATTTTTCCTTTACAAGTATTCAATACCGAAAATGTTGCTCCTGTATCCACTAAAAACTTAACTTCCTTTTCTCCCAGCTTAATTATAACCAGAGGCTCAGCTGGGCTCCCCTCCGGTCCCCTTCATTCATCCAAAACCATCATTCTGGCTACCTCCTTCTGAATATTTCCTCCTGAACACTGCCCATTTTTAGGACAGTCTCTTTTCCAATGTCCTTCCTCCCTACACAAAGCACGCTGATTCGCTCCTAAGGGGGTGTTAAAATTCCGATTGCTAAAATTCATTGATCCTCCCCATCCACAAACACCTCGTCCTCTTCCTCCACCTCGTCCTCTGCCTGCTGTTCCTGCTATTACGGCCAACAATCTATTTTCTCTGATTTTCCTCTCCTCTTTTTCCCTGTTATTATATACTTTCCATGCTGCCTCCAACATTTTATTCAGACTCCTTGAATCCTCTCCCTCCAGCTTCTGAAGTTTCTTTCTTATGTCCGGTGCCGATTGTCCCATAAAAATCAAAGCCAACTGTATCTGAGCCGCCTCTGTATCTACTCTTAAATCAGTATATTTTCTGGCAACCTCCTTCAGTCTTTCCAGAAACGCAGAGGGAGATTCATTCTTATCTTGTCTCACCTCATATAGTTTAGACCAATTCAAAGATTTAGGCATAGCATGTTTAACTCCATATAAAATCCATTTCTGATACCGAGTCAACCTTTCGCTATGTTCCCTGTTATTTGGATCCCACTGCGGATCCCCAGACGGAAAGTTCTGCTCTAATGTTCCACCTGTTGTCCCCCTCAGTACAGCCACTTCTGCCTGTGCTTTGCCAGTCTTTAATACCATCTGCTTTTCTGTATCATCTAACAAATTATCCAAAAATCACCTGTAAATCATTCCAGTCTGGATTCTGTGTTCTAATTATAGTATCCACCACTCTGCCTACTCTCTCAGGATCTTCTCTATATACTCCAGCTGCCTGCTTCCAAGCCATCAAATCCGTAACCGAAAAGGGCACTTTTACATACACCAGCCCATCGTTACCGACTCCCTGCCGCAGGGGAGCTATTGTTGCTATTGTTTATACCTGCTGTCGGGTCCTTCGAGAAATGGGGGTATGAATTACAACTTCAGACGGTCCTTCCCCCACATCCTCTATTCCACTACTTTCTGGTTCTTCCATCTGTTCTCTATGCTCTCGACCCCAATTTATTCCTCTCCTGGGAGGGGATATATCCAACTCTGGCCCTTCATCCTCTTTGGGGGTAGTTATTTTCTTTAAGCACTCTTTTCCAACATCACATGCCAAACCACATTTCTTTTCTTTCTTATCAGAAGTTATAGCCATTACCAAATTGTCCCTACTAGTCAGCTTGCATTCATTCTGCCAATCCCGTCTCTGTCTTAAATAAAAAAATAAATCCACATATGGTATTTCACTCCATTTCCCTTCTCTTCTACAAAACAACATTAACTACAGAATGGTGTTATAATTCAGTGTCCCATTCATGGGCCACTTTTCCTGATCCTCTAATATATACAGAGGCCACCAATGATTACAGTACTCAATCATCTGACTTTTCCGCAAATCATCATGCAATTCACCCCAATGTGCTAACAAACATCCCAACGGAGATGCTTTCGGTATCTTTCCATCAGTAGATAAATTTCCCATACTCTTACTCTTAAATAATTTGGCCAATGCCATTATATTTATACCCACTACCAAATATCTATTAAATATATATCGAGTATCAAAAATCAATAATCAATTATCAAATGTCAGATACCAAACCAAATATCAAATACCAAATACATATATTAAATGCCAGATATCAAGCGAATACAAACAACAGTTGTTGCCAGGTAATGGAGTCCACCTGCTTGTCTAGGGCACGGACAGAACCGACTTCCCTAGGCAAGAGTCATAACCAATATCCCCTGGCAAGATTATTAACCCACAAAATGTATTCACCCTTTATAAAACTTCCAACCTCAGTTGGAGGCACTACGTCTCACACTTACAACACTCACACTCACATATAACACACTATACCACACTCTTAATTCTGATTTGTGATACTTCCAAATACATTAAATATCTCACAAAGATACACATATACTCTCAAAAATTCCTTGGAATTGGGACTCAAACCCAAAGTTTCCAAAATGCTTTTGAAGCTGGGACTCCAACCCAGAATCCTCAAAAGCTGTGGGACTCTAACCCACTCCCAAATTGTCCAACCCAGCAATAGCTTTCGCTTATGTCTTACGGGCAGACGCCTAGGCTTTCACTTCAGGATCCTTTAGTCCAACCCTGCGCAGCTTTCGCCGCGTCTGGCAGGCAGACGATACCGGTGGGACTCTAACCCACCGGGGGGACTCTAACCCACTGTCCTTAATGTTTAAAAAAAGAAGTGTCTTACCAAAATCCAGGGGACGTCGCAAAGAGCCTTATGGATCGGGGATCGATGGGTATCCCCGAGAAATCCTCGGTGCCGGCAGGAACCGATCGGGTCCCCGACTCCTCCGGTCTCTCTCAGTGAGGTCCCATCTGGGTCGCCAGAAACTGTTGCCGAAAAACTCGGAATAAAGAACTTATCAACACCAATTTAGTGTAGATAAGCAGACACTTCTTTATTGACGGCCGGGTGCGCGGGTGAGTCCTCTCACGAACCACGCACACCTGAACACCAAAACAATACACCTTATATTAAAACTTATTCATGCATATTCATTAGATTTCCAGGAAAGGTTATGCATATTCATTAGATTTCTAGGAAATCATTAGCATATGTAAATGTCCTTTACGCAGGCACAGTGAAGGTCTCTGGTGGTCTTCAGGAGTCCTCTGGTGGTCTTTCATAGTCTTCCTCACTCGTCCGCTTCTTGACCTCTCAGGTGTTTCCAAGCAGCAAACTGGTGTCCATAACGGTTTCCTCAGTTTCTAAAACAAACACTACAAGGCTACCAATCTTTGTCAAAGCTTCTGTGGTTAAATGATTTTAAACAATACTTGAATTCTTATGGTTACACATTATACATTTTCTAAGTTCCTAAGTTCCTATGGCTACATTTCAAACTTAACACTCCCATACCTATGCTTCATAATTTTCTACTTTTTAATCAAACCAAACTCCTTTATAATTAGATTTTTATTTCTTTTATCAAAATATTTGCAACACTGGGACCCTCAGGCACCCCATGTCAGCCCCCTGGGACCCCTGTGCATGCCAACCCAGGCCCCTGGGACCCCCACACACCCCTGTCCAGCCCCTTGGGACCCCCATAAACCCTGTCCCAGCTCCCTGGGATGCCACATGCTCCAGCCCAGCCCCCTGGGACCCCCATGCACCCTGTCCCAGCCCCCTGGGACTATCGGGCACTCTGTGTCAGCCCTCTGGGACCCCTGTGCACCCAAACTGAGCCCCCTGAGACCCCAACCCAGCCCCTGGGACCCCCCCACACCCCTGTCCAGCCCCCTGGGATCCTCAGGCACCCCATGTCAGCCCCCTGGGACCCCACACACCCCAACCCAGCCTCCTGGGACCCCACCCCCACCCCTGTCCCAGCCCCCTGGGAGCCCCATGCACCCCATCCCAGTCCCTTAGGACACCCATGCACCCTGTCCCAGCACACTGGGACCCTCAGGCACCCCATGTCAGCCCTCTGGGACCCCTGTGCACCCCAACTGAGACCCCAACCCATCCCCCTGGGACCCACACACACCCCTGTCCAGCCCCTTGGGACCCCCATAAACCCTGTCCCAGCTCCCTGGGACCCCACACACTCCAGCCCAGCCCCTTGGGACCCCTGTGCACCCTGTCCTAGCCCGCTGGGACACCCATGCCCCCTGTGACAGCCCCCTGGGACCCCCACACCCTGTCCCTGCCCTCAGGAACCTCACACCAGGCCCAGCTCCCCCAGAGACACCCCCCCCAACGCCAGGCCCGGCTCTCCACCGCCTCAGGCCCACCGGGCCCCAATTCCCTACCCGTCCCTGGCTCAGAAGGCCCCTCTCCGGCCCCTCTCCCTCCCCAGCAGCCGCTGCTCCGGGGCCGCCCGGGCCCGAAACCGCCGCCTGGGCCTGAGCCGGACCCGCGCCTTCACCGACCAGGCCCCGGCGCCGGGACGTACCAGACGCGGCGACCAGAGGGCGCCCGAACACCGGGGGCGGGGCTCTGGAAGGGGCGGGGAAAGCGGCAGTACGTCCCCCAGAGGTGCCCGACGGGGCGGGCGGAGGCTGTGGGCACCGCTGTACCCTCCCTGTGTGGTGGGTTGACCCTGGCTGGATGCCAGATGCCCACCAAAGCCGTTCTATCACTCCCCCCTCCTCAGCTGGACAGGGGAGACAAAATATAACAAAGGGCTTGTGGGTCGAGATAAGGACAGGAGATCACTCACCAATTACAATCACCAGCAAAACAGACTCAACTTGGGGAAAATTAACTCAATTTATTACAAATCAACCAGAGCAGGGTAATGAAAAATAAAACCAAATCTCAGAACACCTTCCCTCCACCCCTCCCTTCTTCCCAGGCACAACTTCACTCCCGAATTCTCTACCTAACCCCCCCAGCGGCACAGGGGGATGGGGAATGGGGTTTACGGTCAGTTCATCACACATTATCTCTGCCACTTCATCCTCCTCAGGGGCAGCACTCATCACACTCTTCCCCTGCTCCAGCGTGGGGTCCCTCCCACGGGAGACAGCCCTCCACAAACTTCTCCAACGTGGGCCCTTCCCACGGGCTGCAGTTCTTCACAAACTGCTCCAGCGTGGGTCCCTTCCACGGTGTGCAGTCCTTCAGGAGCACACTGCTCCAGCGTGGGTCCCCCACGAGGTCACAAGTCCTGCCAGAAAACCTGCTCCGTGGGCTCCTCTCTCCACAGATCCACAGGTCCTGCCAGGAGCCTGCTCCAGCGCTGGCTTCCCATGGGGTCACAGCCTCCTTCGGGCACCCACCTGCTCTGGTGTGGGGTCCTCCATGGGCTGCAGGTGGATATCTGCTCCACCGTGGACCTCCCTGGACTGCAGGGGGACAACCTGCCTCACCATGGTCTTCACCACGGGCTGCAGGGGAATCTCCGCTCCGGCGCCTGGAGCACCTCCTCCCCCTCCTTCTTCACTGACCTTGGTGTCTGCAGGGTTGTTTCTCTTACATGTTCTCACTCCTCTCTCCGGCTGCTGTTTCTGTGTGTGTCCCAGCAACTTTTTCTTTTTTTTTTTTCTTAAATATGTTATCATAGAGGCGCTACCACTATCGCTGATTGGCTCGGCCTTTGCTGGTGGCAGGTCCGTCTTAGAGCCGGCTGGTATTGGCTCTGTCGGACACAGGGGAAGCTTCCAGCAGCTTCTTGCAGAAGCCACCCCTGTAAACCCCCCCCCCCCCCCCGCTACCAAAACCTTGCCACACAAAGCCAATACACCCCATCCCCAAATGTCATTGCTATGCCCCCGTCCCCAAATGTCATTGTTGTCCCCCCCATCCCCAACCATCACTGCTGTGCCCCCCTATCCCCATCCATCCCTGTGGTGCCCAATTGTCCCCAACCATCCCCATCCATCTGGGTGGTACCCAGCTGTCCCCAACCGTCCCTGCTGTGCCACTCCATCCCCATCCCTCCCCATTGTGCCCTGCTGCCCTCAACCATCCCCGCTATGCCCAACTGTCCCCAACCATCCCCACCGTGCCCATCCCCAACCATCCCAACTGTCCCCTACCACCCCTGTTATGCTCGTGCCCGTTGTTCCCCACTGTCCCCAACCATCCCTATCATGCCCATCCCCGTTGTTCCCCACTGTCCCCAACCATCCTCAACCATCTCAGCTGTCCCCAACTGCCCCACCTACCCCCAGGCTGGGCAGCACCTAGGGTGGTAAAAATCAGACACCAGCCTCAGCTCCCAGCCCCACACCATGAAGCAAGACCATGGGGCAGAGTTCACCACCCATCACAAGGACTTTCCAGGGCAGGGGGGAAAGACAGTGCAGCACCTATTGCATCACCCGCAAGCTCAAAATCTGCCAAGACAGCAAAAATCTTGCCCAATAAACAACCAAAAAGGAGAACCAAGGGACCAAGGTCTTGCTCAAGGCTTGAGGGAGCCTCAGTATTTATTAGCAACACTGGACACAGCTACAGTGAAGCCAGGGGGATGGCAAAGGGCAACCAGCCCCCCCATCAATGGGGTGGACTTGAGTTTTTGGGGTGATGGGGGGGGGGGGGGTTTAACATGCGGGTGAACCCACCTGCATTTTGGGCCTCACTGGGTGGTGGAGATGGGGGGCTGGGAGGGGGTTCATGCGGCGACTCAATCAAGCGCTCAAGCTCTCTGTGCAAGATTCCCTTTATTTCACAAAAGAATCCAACTTATATATGTTTCAACAAAGGTCTAGAAAGTACTAATGGCATACAGCCAATACTACTAACACAGGAGGGCATATCTGGCCCAGCTGGGATGTTTGCCAGTCCTCAGAACAGTTAAAGATAAAAACATTCCATACACATACTCGTGACTGTCTTCAGCCACATCTTCCCAGGCCTACACAAGGCCATCCTCCAACCTGACCTTGTGAAACTAGCTCTTCAAAGGCTTGGCAAACATGCAGCACAACAAATACTAACGGTCACTCTTGAAAACAAATGCCAGGTGTTCTGAGCTGCTCCCACAGTTCATGGGGCAGCACAGCCCTCATGGAGCTGAGAGAGGGGAAAGTAGGGTCCATGCTTGGGTTGGAGAAGCAGGAGAAGGGAGTATTGCAGGCAAAGACAAAGTCCTCTCGTTGCTGGCAAGCCACCGAGGAAGCCAGGAGGAGGGCCCCAGGGCTAGGTGGGCACACAACTTCCCCAGCCTGCAACCACCTGGGGCAACTCGTGGGGAAAGGGGATGATGGAGGCATTGTCTTCTCTCTACGGGGCCCAGGGGGACCTCCAGGAGAGGAGGAGAAGGTGGTGGCCTCAAGTGATGTTCCAGCCCCAGAGCTACCTCATTCCTGGTCACACATTGGTGCTGATGCTATGGTCATCCATGGTGGACTTGGTCTTCATCCTGCTGTCCCCCGTGGTGCTGGTGGGGTCATCGCTCAGCACACCCCGCAGCACAGCTCTCCAGGAACGCTGGAACTTGTCCTTGAATTCCTGGCCCATGATGACATAGATGATGGGGTTGATGCAGCTGTTGATGTAGGCGATGCCAGTTACGATGGGGTCAGCTGCCAGGGCACCCTTGAACAAGGTGCTGTGAGGATGGGTGGAGGCCAGGATCAAGCCCACAACGTGGTAGGGCAGCCAGCACACAAAGAAGCTGATGATGACCACCAAGATGAGCTTGATGGCTTTCTGGGAGCGAGCAAAGCCCTTGCTGTGGACACGGGCCAGCAGCAAGCTATAGCAAGCCGTGATCACCACGAAGGGCACCAGGAAGCCGCAGATGAAGCGGGTGACAGCTGTAACGAGCTCGGTGACATGCTGGTGATGCCCCACGGCCGTGTAGTCCAGGACGCAGGTGGTCTTCTCAGAGAAGTCATCCAAACGGGTGGTGCGAAAGATGAAGGAAGGAAGGGTGAGGAGCCCGGCCAGGAACCAGGCGGCTGCGCAAGTGCCTCGAACCAGCCCCAATGTCCGGTGGTTTTGGCACCACACCGGCCGTGTCACCAGGGCACAACGGTCGGCACTGATGGCCATCAGGAGGAGGACGCTGGCGAACATGTTGAGGATGGTGAGGGAGGGCAGCAGCTTGCAGGCAAAGCGACCCAACAGCCAATGGTGGTCACAGGCCAGCGGCAGGGCCAGGAATGGCAGGGCCAGGCAGCAGAGGAGGTCGGCCACAGAGAGGTTGAGGAACCAGACCCCGTTCACCGTGCGCCGCAGCTCAAAGCCGGTCACCCAGATGACAGCTCCATTGCCCAAGACGCCCAGGAGGAAGATGAGGGCGTAGAGCACCAGGACAGCATGGTAGCTGTGAGGGACTTCATAGCCATCGAAATCATATATGGAATAGTTGTCCCCATTGGAGTAATTGAAGGTATAATTGGACATTGAGAAGTCCATCCTCCACCAGCTCCCAACCTAGAAACCACACTCTGTTAGACCACCAAAGAATGGTTTAGGTTGAAGGAACCTTCTAAGATCATCTAGTCCACCCCCCCCGCCACAGGCAAGGACATCTTCTACTAGATCAAGTTGCTCAAAGCCCTGTGCATAGCATCACGCAACAGTTTGGGTTGAAGGGACCTTCAAAGATGACCCAGTCCAACCCCCTGTCATGGGCAAGGACATCTTCCACTAGATCAGGTTGCTCCAAGTCCCATCCAACCTGACCTTGAAGATGGGGCTTCCACAATTCCTCCAGGCAACCTGTTCCAGCACCTCACCACCCTCATTGTAAAACATCTCTTCCTTACAACCATCATCATCGCCATCATCTCTCCCCTCCATCCAACAGTCCTCTCCCCCCAGGGCAAAGAGGCAGCACCACCAAAACTAGCCCAGAGAGATGCTCCTCAATGAGAACGTGTGGTGCAAGCACCCCAAACCGCTTGGCTTCATGGTCATGTCCCATCCCCCCCCACCCCCACCTCCACCCCAGTAACCGAGGAAATAGGCATTTCCCCACTTCCTCACCAAGCTGCCCTCAGCTGTGTGGCGCAAGAAGTTGGATGAGGAAACACCACGGGAGCTGCAGCTCCAGCAGTTTCTCCAGCTTCTACTGGGTGGGTGCCACGGGGGGATGATTTTGGTTTGGTTCTCAAGCCCCCGGGGGGGGGGGGGGGGGGGGGGAAGAGAAACCTCTCCGTGCCCAAAGCATCGCCAGCACCAAGAGGGGGTTGGAAAAAAACTTGAAGGAGAAAGAGGAAACCACAGGGAAGGTCTGGGATCCTCAGATAGCTGGTTGAGTGACCCAGAGCATGGGAAGAAGGGGTAAGGAGGAGATATGGCATCTCCAACCATCACCCAACACCTAAAGAGGAGCCACAGCAACCTCACCGCATGCCCTCAGCGGGGAAAATCCATCCCACAAGCAGAAGGATGGAGATCACCCAAAGCTCAGCTTTGCCCCCCCACGGCACTGGATTTTGGTTTTTAGGCAAAGGGAGTCTCGCCCATCGCACGCCCCACCAGCCGCTCACCTGGGTCCTTGCCGGCTGCTGCTGCGCTCTGTGGGGATGAGCGGGCAGCACTGGGTTTTTATACAGCAGCGAACAGGAAGCAATGCCAAAGGGGAAGAGATAATCGGTGGGGGGGAAAAGACAAACACAACAACAACAAGTGGGCTGGGAGGGGCAGCAGGGCCAGGAAAACTTTGTCTCTGGGTATAACGAGGGGGGAGATTGCAGGCAGAGACCCCTCTGCAGCAGCAAGCGGAGCTGGAAAACGAGGTGTCAACCCCAAAACAGTGGGGTATCTGGCTTGTTTCAGCTCAAAGGTGATGCTGGGGAGAGCCTGGAGCATCCCTCGCCCATCCGCCGTGGCTGGGTAAAGCTGACAGGTCTCACAGGGATCCCCCCTGGTCTGGGGGACACCACCAGCCACCGCCATGGAGCCAGGGGACTTCTCTTCCAGCTGGGACCTGCTGTGCCCCAAGTATCCCCACTGGTCCCCAGGGACAGCACAAGGTCCCAGGGTGGGGGGGGATTAGGGGAGAGCCCTCCTGCTCTTACACTCCTCGTTTCACCCCAAAACCTCCTCCAGAGCCCCTACGCTCATTTCACCCCCAAAAACCAGGAACCCCCCAACAGGTAACAGGCACTGGCAGCTTCCCAGTCCCGGTGCCTGCTGGGCAGCCCCTTGCCGGTACTGGGACCCCCACCACCACCACCTTCCCAGCCTTAAGAGGAGAGGGGGACCCCTGTGAGCAAGAGGGGGACCCCAGCAGCAAAGCAGGGGGGGCCCCTGTGAGCAAGGACCAGGCACAGAGATGTTTTGGAGGTTTATTTTACAAAGAGCCAGTGGGATGTGGCAGCCCGGAGGGGGGTGTCAAGCCCACCCATCCTGCCCAGCTTCAGGGCACAAAGAGGGGAACAAGGGGACCCCAAAGTGCCCTGCCAGGGGCAGGAACTTTGGGGGGAGCTTCTGGGAACTGGGGGTGCACAGCTGGAGCCCCCAAACTCTTTTGGGACCCTTGACGCTGCCACCAGCGCTGGCATCCTCCGCTCCTAAACACCCACGATACCATGCTCCACCCACCTCCCCCGTGGGCACAGAAGGGATTTTGGGGAACCCCCCCATGGAGGTGCAGGCAGGTGATTTTCTTCCCCCCCCCCCGGGTTATTCCTGCCAGCTCACAGTCTCTAGAAAGCTGTAATGGTCACAGCGGGAGCAACCCAGATGACAGAGGGGCTGCTCGAGGACATCGGGGCACTTGGCCATCCTGTTGAAGGAGAGAGAGAAGGAGGCAGCGTGAAGGCAGCTACCGGCCCCAGAGCCAAGGAAGAGCTCGGGGGGGGGGGGGGGGGTTGGTCCCTGCCTATACCCTCCTGTCAGCCCCCAACTGCCGGGAGATGGGTGCAAGGGACACGTGGGGCCCAATTCTGCCCTGAGGAGCAGGGGGTTGGTGCTTTTCCACGCCCCTGCTTCTGAACCCAGAGCCTTATCCTGGTTCTGCAACCTCCCTCCTGGCCATGGCTACAGGGAGAGACCAGTCCCTTGGGCAGTTTGGGACAGGAAGAGTTTAATCCAGGACAGACAGACATACAGATGTCGCAGCCTCCCGGGCAAGCGCAGCACCCACCAGCCTCCACCACCCGACATGCTTCCCGGGCTTTGGAAGGAACCGGATCCTGAAACCGGAGATGCTGGGAGCAAAGCGCAGCAACTCCAGGATGTTTTGCAGGTAGAGTCAGTCTGTCAGCAGGAGTGTCAGAGCTGGCAAGCAGAAGTGGGAAGGACAGACAAGACAAGAGCCTGGAGGGTGTGGGTGTCAGTCCCCCGTTAGTGGCCAGCTGGAGAAGGCGAATTCTTACGGAAACACACCCGCTCAAAGTCTGTGATCTCCACCATGCCAGGGGCCACCTCCGCATCCAGCTGGCAGGGAAATGCCGTAACTCCTGGGGGGGGGGGGGGGGGAAGAGAGAGAACAAATTGGGGTCTGAACCCCACGGCTTGCAGGACACTCCCCCCCCAGCCTCAGGGGATTAGAACTGAGGAGGGTCCCTTGTGGTGTGTCCCCCCCCATATTCCCCTCACCACCTTGCATCCCATCCTCTGCTGGGCTCCCCGCCGCCTCCTCATGCTTCCCCAAAGCCTCTTGCTCCATGTTTGGCCTTGTTTCTTCCCCTTGGGGGAGCTCTGCAGGGCTCTGCACCCCCCGGGGGGGCCCAGCCAGCTCCACGGGGCTCAGTCCTGGGGCGGGGGGAGAAACCAGAGTCAAGCCCCCATCTGGCCCCTTCCCTTGTCCTGCTGCTCTGGCTACACGTCCCCCCCAAATCCCAGGGGTTCAGCCCATGTTTGGCCTGTCTCCCATTCCCCCCCCCCCAGCCCTAATTCAGGCAGATCCCCCCCCACTTTTACCTGGAGTCTCTCCGGAATCCCCTCTCAACTTGGGGACAGTGGGACCTGAAAGGTGACTGTCCCCCAGACTGCTGCGGGGAGATGCCAGATCCATCTCCTCACCCCAGTCCGAGATGGGCCGGTGGCCTTCCACAGGGGAGAAGGGGCTCAGGGGGGTGCCAGCCCCCCCATCTGGGACAGGTGCCACAGTGGTGGGGGGCACGTGCAGCTTGGGAGCCACAGCCTGCCCAGCTCTGGGGGGACATTGGGCTTTGGGGGACGCACTGCAGGGTGCTTCATCCTCGCTCAATAATCCTGGGTCGGTGCCGCCACCGCCACCTTCCTCCTCCTCCTCCTCACTGACGTCCTCCCACTGGTCCTCATCTTCCTCAGGGCTCAGGGAGCAGGGGGGCTCCGGGAGGGCCCCACTCGGTGCTTCTTCCGCCTACGGGCGCAAGGTTGGGGGGTATCAGAGGGGGAGAAGGGCACCTCGGTGCAGCCAAACATCCACTGGTTCCCCTCGGGCTCTGCCCTGGCGTTTTACCTTCCGGCTCTTGGCTTCCTCGGTCAATACTGGCAGCTCCTTTTCCTCCCACCGGTTATCGTGCATGCTATAAGGGAAAAGAAGATCCCAGCGGCTCAGAAATCAAAATCCATGGGAAAATGGGGGTCAGAGAAGAACCCCAACCCACCAAATCCTCATTGGAATGCAACCCCACCAACCTGTAGGGCTTGGTCCTGGCACCCTGGCCACATCCCCGGCCCTTTCTCCTCCGCTGGGTGCGATGCGGGGTGAGGAATTCCCCAGAAGTGAGAGGTTTGGGAGGAGGGCGCTTGTTTTCCTCCCCAACGCTCATTTCTGAGCCGGGCAGTGCCGCAGAGCCCTCCTTGAACCTAAAAAAGGGGATGGGTGACACCGGGGATGCCGCAACTCCCCCCCCAAAAATCAACCCCCCAGGCCCCCTGTTATGTACATGCTGTCCGATTTCTCAGCATCCCACTCCCGCCGCCACTGCCCAGTGGGTTTGCGGTGCCGTGCCAGGCGTTCCTGATCGATTTGTTCCCGTTCTTTCTTCCAGCGGACATATTCAGCTCGCTCCCGACCCGTCATGGAGAGCATCATGTCCAGCAGCCCCCCAGCTTTCAGGCTGGAACAGTGTCCCTGTGGCAAGACACAGCTCGAGCCCTGTCCCAGCCACTCAAACCCCATCCGGGACCCCCAGGACCCCCCCAAAAAAAGAGGGGCAGGAGGTGGGGGGGACCCACTGGGGTACGTACAGGGCCCTGCCAGGTCTTCTCACGCTCCATCCCTGCCTTGACCTTGTGGAAATCGGTTCCCCCCCAATTTCGGACGTGTCGCCGGCTCCCCTCCTTACGATTGGCTTCTTGGAAGGGGCCGCTGCGGCGCGGGTCATCCAAGAAGTTACGCACAGGGTTCTTCTCATGAAGCCCATCCTGAGTCAGCGGTGGTGGGGGGGGGAAAAGGGGACATTGTCACCCCTGGGGGGAGGACATTCACAACTGACCATCCTCCCCCCAGTCCCCTTTCCCTCCTCACCCGCTGGTTCCTCTCGTACTCTGCAATCTTCTCCATCTCCTCATTCATCTTCTCGATGTTCTGCCGCCGTCGCTCTTCCCACTCCTAGCAAGGAGAAATCAGCTGCTGCCGGATGCAAGTAACACCCCCCCACACCCCCAGGGTGTGGGGTGAACCCACCCAGCCCCCAAAACACCGACCTGGCCCCCAAAACACCCACCTTGGACTTTCGGTTGGGACCAGCATCACCCCCCATCACCATGCCAGCTGCCCCCTGGCCTCGCGAGCGCCGTCCCTGGCCACTGCGCTCTGCTGGGATCATGCCGTCACCCCCAGCCCCCTCCCAAAATGGCTCGGCGGGGGGTTCCCCCCGGGGAGAACAGCCAGAAGGACGCAGGCTGGCATGCCCTGAGCCGCAGGGAGCAGCACTGCGGCCGGGTTTTGGGGCGCCCAACGGCTTCTTGTCCTTCACCACGCGCTTCTCCTAGAGGAAAAGAAATAGGGGAGGATTCAGCAAGACACAACGGACCCCCACCTTGCCCTGAACCCCAGCTCCCGCCACTCACCCCAGGGGAGAGCATAACCTGGACAGTGATGGAGAGATCCTTGTCCACCCATCTCCTCTCTGGCTCGGCATCAGCTGGCCTCACCCGGCGCAAAGCCGTTACCGCGATTCCCTCCTGCTCTGCTTTCTTCCGATCTTCCTCGATCTCCTGTTATCGGGATACGTGCGTGAGCCAGGACAAACCCCCCTCGCCGTGGATTTTGGGGAGATGAAGGACAGAACAAACACCCCCCCCCCCCAACCCCCTCCTGTGACCCCGTATTACATTAAACACACACACACACCCCCCCCGGCGTTAAGCCGCTGCGGGCATCAGGGGGGATTAAGGGCTGTAAGCAGGCAGCAGCGGTGATGGGGGAAAGGATGGAGCCGAGTGTCCCCCCCCACCTGATAACGCTTAATAAGGGCCTCATTCTTCTTCCGTAGCGCTTCGATACGTTTATCCAGCTCCGCGTCCTTCTCCTCCTTCGATCTCAGGTCCAGCGCGGCCGACTGAGGTGGGGGGACACGGGGTGAGAGCGGGGAGCGGCCCTCCGCCATCCCGGCCTGGGCGGGCAGGCCACCAGGCCCCCTACCCACAACTCCCTTAAAAGCCCCTGCCTGACCCCGACAAGGCCTAGCCGGACCCCCGGAGCGGGCCCAAGCCCCCCCGGAGCAGAGGGGCCGGGCCTCACTATGGCAGCAGCCAGGCCGCACACAGACCACCCCGAGAACCGGTTGTCCCCGCCCACTCACGCATCAGAACAGCTTCCGCTACGGGATTAATGGGAGGGGAGAGGTTTTAAAAGGGCGATGGTGGGGTGGGGGGTGGGTCCCACCGTAGGGCTGGAAGTGCGGGCGTCTGTCCGTCCTCCCCGCTCAGCCGCGGGGACTGTCCCCGTGCTGCCCTCTGCCCTGGCCTCCCTCCCGTGTCTCCCCCTGTCCCTGTTGTCCCCCTGTCCCCATCGCCCAGCACCCCCCCATCCCCCTGCCGGTGCCCCCCCGTCCGTACCCCTGTCCCCCGTGTCCCCCCGTCCCTGTGTCTCTTGCACCCCCCTTCTACTCCCCCGCGGTGGGCGTGGCTCCCCGCATCCTCCCGCCTTTGCTCCTCCCTCCGTAGGCGGGGCTGGAGGCGAGCCGTGGGCGTGTCTTTTCCCCGACGCCACGCCCCCCGGCTGTCTCCATGGCAGCTGCGGCTCTGGCCGCGGCGGCGTGTCGCGATTGGCTGGGCCGGGTAGGGCGCGCGGCGAGGGGGGCGGGGCCGGGAGGGCTCGGCCCTGGGCCGGGACCTATAGCGTGACCTATGGACGTACCCATAGCGGTACCTATAGCGGGTACCTATAGCGACACCCATAGCAGTACCTGTGGATGTACCTATAGCAGCACCTATGGAGGTACCCACAGAGGTATCTATAGCCATACCTATAGCTTTACCTACAGCAGCACCTATAGCCATAGCAGTACCTATGGCAGTGCTTATACCAATACCTGTAGCTGTACCCATAGCGATGCCCATAGCAGTACCTGTGTATAAACCTATAGCTGTACCTATAGTAGTACCCATAGCATTACCTATAGCTGTTACCTATAGTGGCACCTGTAGCTATACCCATAGCTGGTACCCATAGCCAGTACTGATAGTACCACCTATAGTAGTACCTAAAGCCGGTACCTATAGCTGGTACCTACAGATGTACCTATAGCCAGTACCTATATATGTACCCTTAGAGATGCACCTATAGCCGGTGCCTATAGCCAGTACCCATAGCTGTTACCTACAGCTAGTGTCTGTGGCCAGTACCCATCGCTGGTACCTATAGCCTATACCTATAGTCAGTACGCATAGATGTGCCCATAGTTGGTACTTATAGCCAGTACCTATAGCTGGTACCTATAGATGCACCCATAGCTAGTACCTATAGCTAGTACCTATAGCTGTTACCTGTAGTCATTACCTACAGCCAGTACCTATAGCTTGTACCTATGGTCAGTACCTATAGCAGTTACCTATAGCCAGTACCCATAGGTTCACCCACAAGTTTACCCACAGCTTCACCCTCGGCCCCGCCGGTTCCCGCACGCTCGCGCGCTCCGCTGGATACAGCGCCGCCGCGGGCGCCGATTGGCTGCGGCGGAAGCGGCTCCGTCCAATAGGAGCGCGGCGGCAGCACGCGGGCAATGGAAGAAGTGACGGCGGCGGGGGGGGAAAGCAGCCGGAGGGCTCGGCCGGGGGGGCGGGGCCAGGGGTGACCGGCGGGGCATAGGGGGGGTCAGAGGTCAGGAGTCAAGGGTCGAACCGGGGGGGGCCGGGGGCAGCGGGCGGGCCTGCTGTCACCGGGCAAAGACCGGGCGGACCCCGTACCCCCCCCAGTGATACCCGGTTTTTGGGGGTGGGGACACACACACACTGGCCGCGGTGGCGCCTGGTTGGCCCCTTCCCGCTGTTACCGGGGCGGCGGCGGCGAAACCTTTCCCTGGAAACCGGCGGAGGCGGCTGAGTGGCTGCGCCCGCCCCGGGACCCGCCCCGGGACCCGCCCCGAGACCCGCCCCGGCCCGGGGGGGGAAGATCCCCGACCGCCTCCGCCGATCGTCGCACAAGCCCGAACTTGTCCGGGGAGGGGCGGGGTTTGGGGGAAGGGGGCGTGGCCCTTGACGTCACGGGCGGGAGGCGTGGAATGAGAAGTGAAGGGAAAGGGGGAAGGTGGGCGGGGCTTCGCCCTAGAGCGGGCAGGGTTCAGTCGCGCGCTGCCAGACCGAGCACGGTGTCGGTGCCGGTCGCAACGTGCCGCCCCGTCACGGTTCATGCAGCTGCAGTGAGTTGGAGGGAAAGGGGGCGGTGGTGGGTTGGGTTTTTTTTTTCGGGGGGGAGGGTTGTCCCAGCAGAGGGTCCCGTGGGGAAACGGGGAGGGGGGTGGTGGGCAAGGTGGGGGGAGGGGGGGTAAAGAGACCCCCCCCACCCACACACCCACCCACGCGGTGTTGGGGGGGGGGGGCGGGTCACCGGGGGTCCCGGCGGGTCGCTGCCCGGTTTGTTTACAAACAGCTCCCGCTCCCGAGGGCGCCCCCTGGCGGGCGCGGGAAAACGTTGGGGTTATGGGGGGGGTCGTCCCGCCACGCGTGGGGTTTCCCCCCCACCCCAAGCTGACATCACCCCCCCCCAAAAAAAAAAAAAAACCAAAAAAAAAAAACCAAAAAAACAACAACCCATACAGAGCCCCCCGGGTGCGATGGCCAGACCGCTGCGGGAAGGGAGCCTCGGCGAGCCTCCAGCCCCCCTGCCTGCACATCCTGCCTGCAGGGGGGGGGGGGGGAGCGTTGGCCCTGCCTGCACATCCTGCCTGCAGGGGGGAGAGGGGGGGGGGCGTTGGTCCTGCGTGGGGATCCCCCCCCCCTCACGCCCCCCCCCCCGTCGTCATCCCCGTTTGAGCTGCGCTTGTCCCGGGGCTCCCCCCCCCAACTTCGTTCTCTATCGCTGCGGGACACGGGGAACCCCCGGCGCTGCCCATGGTGAGTGTCGCAGGAGGGGGTGGGGGGGGTCCCCATACCCGGGGGGGGGGGGGGATCCGTACCCCCCCCCCAGAGCCAGTTTGCTGCCAGCTCGTTTTGGCAGGCAGCGAGTCAGGGCATGACCCCCCCACTCGTGTTTTGGGGGGCCACGTGGGGGCGGGGTGGGCAGCTGCTTGTGCCCCCCCCAAAAGCGCTGGGAACTGTTCTGGGCTTTCCTTTTGACAAGCCCTCCCCCCATCCTGGTGCAGGCAGCACAGGCAGCGCTGCCCTGCCTGCTGCTTTTGGGGGGGGGGTGGTGCAGCATGACCTTCCCCCCCCAGGTGAGTTTCACCCCACGGAGGATGGGGACCACGAGGGACCCCCCCAAAGTGGGGGGAGCCGGGGGGGGGCTGTCCCCAATGGTCACCTTCCCAGGGGAGCCCCCGGTCCGGAGCAGGAGCTGGGCGCCCGCCTGCGCCGGTTGGGTGACGCTTTCCAGCAGACCTATGAGCAGCAGGTAAGGGGGGGGCACCCCAAAATTTGGGGGGGCTCCCCAAGGGATGCTTTTGGAGGGGGGGCACCCCAAAAACCTGCATCCCCCCCTCCTCCTCCCATTCCTGGTGTTATTCCCTATGACTTTTGCTCCCTGTGGGGATGGTGGCTGTTGTTTGGGGGGGAGCACCCCCTAAATCAGGGGGGCTCCCCAGGGATGCTTTTGGAGGGGGGGCACCCCAAAATCTCACATCACCCCTATTCCCAGTGTTATTCCCTCTGCTTTTTGCTCACTGCAGGGAAGGAGGGGGGCTGTTAACTTGGGGGGGCACCCCCAAATTAGGCAACCCCCCAAAAAAGGCACCATCGGCTTGTTTGCACGCGCGCATGCGAGCCAGCCGCTGACTCACAACCTATAAATAGCAGCAGGTCTATGAGGCAGGGAGCCAGCAGCAGTGCAAGGGTGGGGGGGACCCCTAAAAAACACCCCCCCAATTAACACACCACACACATACACACACACTAATTAAGATTTCTCAGCAGCAGCGGGAGCAGCGGGGCGGCGTCGGCGGCGTTTTTTGGGGTCACCTTTACCGCCTGGTCTCACAGTTGCTGGGAGCCGTCTACAACCTGCAGGCAGCTGCCTTGCCCGCGCGGGAAGCCAACTAGCCCTGCTTGTGCTTTCCGGCCTGCAAGGACTAACACCCCCCTGCCTGGCCCCCTGCTTCACCACCACCACCGTGAAGAGAAGCTGTCCTATGCTGCAGCTCCCAGGGGGTCACTGCTGCATCATCCTCCTCCTCCCCCCCCAGTTTCTATTTATTTAATTTATTGGGGTTTTTTGGTTGGGGAGGGCTATGGGGGGGGGGGGGGCACCCCCAGGCCCCCCCCCCTTCCAAACACGGTGCTCCTGCAGTCACAGCCCTCCCTCCCTCCCTGCTCCAGTCAGGCTTCCCCATTGGGGGGGGGGGGGGGGCACACAGCACTCTGTATATACTGTATGTTGGAACTGTATATAGGGGGGGGGGCTGTACATTATATATAGGGGAGGCAGTGTATATGGGGGGGCTGTATATAGGGGAAGACAGCAGTTGTACATGATCAGTTACTTTTTTTTGTATGTTTCTTTTCAATAAAATGAATCTAAGGAGAGGGCACGCAGCAGCAGTGCTGGAGGGGGGGTTTGGAGGTGCAGGGATTAGTGGGGCCCAGGGGGTTTGGGGGTCTGCAGTGTTTTGGGGTCCATGGGGTTTGGGGGTCTGCAGGATTTGGGGCTGCAGCATATGAGGGTCCATAGCATTTGGGGTTCGATCAGGTGGGGGGGGCTGTAGGGTTTGGGGGGACTGCAGCTTTTGGAGGTCCATGGGTTTTGTGGCTATGAGGCTGGAGGGTTTGGGGGTGCAGCATTTAAGAGTTTGTGGGGTTTGGGGATGCAGGGGTTTGGCAGGCCACAGGGTTTCAGGTCCACGGCATTGGGGCTCTGTGGGGTTGGGGGGGGGCGCTATAGGGTGTGAGACTGCAGTATTGGGGGGGGAAGGGGTCCACAAGGTTTGGGGAGCTGCAGGGGTTAGGGGGTGATGGGGTTTTGGGTTGCAGGGGTAGGGGGCTGTAGGTTAGGGGTCCAAGGGGTTTGGGGGGACTCCAGCATTAGCTCAGACCTTCCCCCCCCCCCCCCCATGTTACAGCCAGCAACAGCTTAGCTCCAGCCCCAAAATAAACCACTTTTTAGAAATAAGATTTTATTAACCCAAAAAAACCCATACAGGTCAGCTGTGCCCCAAATTTAGCCCATTACTGCTGGGGGGTAGGGTTTACCATCCCAAACCCCCAAAACCAAAAGGGGGGGGGGGGGCTTGACACCCCCTCAAACCTGCCCCAAGCTCAGCTGGGGCCCAGGCACTCTACAATCCCATTGCCTTTGATGCCATTGAAGAAGTTGGGGGGGGGGGGTGTATCCCGCTGGGACAGGGCCTGAGCAGGGGGGAAAAGCATGTGCCATGCAGACACCCCACCCCCCCCCAAGCATCACTACAGCCCCCCCAAAAACCACAGCCACTACCTTAACCACCTCCTGGCCCAGGACACCTCCAACCACGGCAGAGATGGGAGCCATCTCAGAGAAGCAGTAGCTGGAAGAAAAAGAAATTCAACCAGCAAAACCCAGAAAAGTGGCAGTTTCCCCCCCAGAAAAAGCTTCTGGGTCTCACTAAAACACTAAGGTTTCCCCCCAAAAGGAGCCAGAGGTGACAGGGACACAACACTGGCACATCCCCCTCGCGTGCTTTGTGCCACCCTACTAAAAATAAGCCCCTCAAAATGCCGGCCCTGCATCATCTGTCCATCCCCCACCGCTGCAGCACATTCCCGCCATTCATGGTGGGCAGCGTGTGGCAACATGTAGGCAGGGATGGTGAGTTCCCAGTGAATGTGCCAGGAACCCTCCTGGGGTTGATACCGGGGTTTGGCATCACCACGAGGACACGTGTGGTGGGGATGGCAGGGGGGATTTCTCTATACCGGCATGATGCCAAGGTCCCAGCGGAGCTGACTAGGATGGCTCAGGATCCCGCTGGCGGAACGAGCCAGAATCTGGCCTAGCGTCAAGCCCACAGCACCAGAGGCCTTGGGGAAGGTGGTGAACCTCCTCCACCAAGCCGTTAATCCCCAGTGAGGATGACCCAGAGGAAAAGCAAGGACACACGGGGCAGGCAGCGGCTCAGGTCACCACCATCGCCCTCCCAGTGAGATGCATGGTGAAATGGGTGCCAGGTGGTGCTGGAGCTTCTCCGGCACCTGGCAATCCAGCAGGAAAGGAGCAATTTATGGCTAACGAGGCACTGGTGATGTGCTCAGCTCCCCACCGCACCTGACAAATTCATCTGGCAGCAGGTCAGCGCCAACCCACAGCGACTCCAGGATGTTGTGGCAGATCTGGAACAGCAGCTTCAAGTCCTCGGCATAGTTTTGGGGGGAAGGATCCCGGCCGTTATCCATCCGAAACTTCAACAGCACTGGGGGGGGGGGAGTGTCACCCCGTTGTCGGCTCTGGGTGCCAGCGTGCATCTGAGGGGCTGCCAGCAATTTGGGAGAAACTGAGGGAAGCACACGCCTAGTTTGGCAACCAGCCGAAGCCAAATTTCCCAATGCCAGCAGGGAAAAGCAGCAGGAATTAAAAAGGCAGGGACTTACCTTGGAGGAGGAAATAATCCAGGGTGGTGCGTTTCAGCGCTGCCTTCGCCTTCTCCCCGCTCCAGTCGACTGCCAGCTGAAGGAAGCCCTGGCTGAAAACCACACGCTGCAAGGAGAGAGTTCGTGGATCGGGGGGGGGTGTCCTTCACCACGAGGGCAGAAAAAAGCCCCCCCACTCCTTCCCCCAGCAAAGCAACCCAGCCCCGATCCCCCCCAGCCCCATCTTGATGGCACGAGGATCCCTTTTGAGATGAGATCAGTAAGCAAACAGTGACACCAAGACTGGGGAAACAAAAGGCGCTTTCTCTTCATCATCATCACGGGGAGGACAGCATGCTGCCGCTCGTTTGCGGCAGACAGCTTTCACCTGCATCGTTCCCCCCCAATGCCTCCCCATTTAGCTCAGCAAGGGGAGCCGGACACAGCGGCGGGGACGAGCACAAGAGCCAGGCCGCAGCAGAGGAGAAATAATCGTCTTTTTTCACATAGGGGCAGGAAGGAGACAAGAGGAGAACAGGACTGCCCTCTTCGCGCAATGACTTTGGCGTCCAGGCACAAAACCCTTGGGATTGTGTCTTCGCAAAGCTTAACCCGACGAGAGGACGTCTCAGCGAGCCACTCTCTTCATTAAGATTTTTAAGGTAACACTAATAGCTCTCAACGTTGGAGCTTAGGATGGGATGGGGTTTACGAGTCTTTGGAAAAACCAGCTCCGAACCTCAGAGGTATTAAACGAGGGAGTTTGAAACTCTTGCCGACATGAAGCCCGCCTGCTCCCGTACAGATACGGGGAAAAGGCTTGGCGGAGCCCCAGCCCTCTCTTGGCATGCAGGCTCTGGCGTCTCAGAAAGAGATCTGGAGGAATTCGCCATATCCGAACCCATCACACCCGGAATCGCGCCCCCCCGCCTCCAAATTGCAGGAGGGTGACAGCTGGTTCAATCGGCATCCAGGGAATATTCCCAGACCTCCGAGGGGAAGCTGCACCCTCTAAGCAATGGGGTTGGGGGGGGGAGTAAAAGGGACACAAAAGAGCATTAATCTGCTGGCTCAGCTCACATTCTCCTCATAGCCAGATAAAGTCGAGGGGGATTTCCACTCCTTTAAATTTCCAGCTGGGAGACCAAAACAATGCCCAGGCCCGAGGCATTTAAATGTGAAAAGGTTTTGCTTTGGAGCAGATTTCACTCCCCCCCAAAGACATGGAAAACCTTCAGGAGTCCCACTTAAAGGGAGCTCAGCTATCAGCTGACAGCAACAATGCCGCTTTTATGGCCTTGCTGAGACACAAAAAGCTGGAGCCCCCCCAGTTAAGGCTGTTACAACTCCCCTTCCCCCATCAAAACCAGTATAAAAGTGCTTTATACCAGTACAGCCACAGAGGAAACAAAAAAGCAGTGAGGTGGGAGCACCCAGAGGGGTTTTTTTTATGGCGGGGGTGGGGAGGTGGGTATCCTCCCCCCCAAAAAAGCCTTCTCTGGGATGGCCCATGAGTGTCTCACTTCTCAGCGAGGAGGGAACAGCAGCGCAGGGCAAAGATCCAGCCGGCGAGACGCCAAAAACTCACCTGGGAAGCCAACAGAAGCCATCCTGCTGCGGCTAAAATGCAGCCAAGCTGCCCAGGTAACCCCCTCCGGCTCTCCCTCAGCCAAACTGACACATGCTTCAAGTCTCGGAGGTCTCTGTGGGCTTTTTATTCACTCACCTTTTTCACTATGGTTGTCTCCAATGAGTCGAGTTTGGCTTTTTTGGTGTCCAGCCCATCTTCCATACCTGGGCTGACTTTGGCGACCTTGGTTTTCTCTCTATGGAGGAAAAAAAAATTGAGCTCGCTTTGAGAAACCACGATCCTCCTTCATGCTGCTCAGCAGCAAACAGTCTTTTATGACTCTTAAAGATTTAAAATCTCCTGAAAGCAGGCAACCTCCCCAAGTGGGTGAAGGCAGCCAAAACACCAATGCCCTTCTTGTGGGGCTGGTTCTCCTCTCGCCACCCACTCCCCCTGACTCACTCCACAAATTCGTGTTCCCCAAGGTCAGCAAACATATAGCCATGGTAGCCGAAAACATCACCAGTGAAGAACTTGACGCTGTTCTTGTGAAGATCAACCAGATTTGCCACCATAACATCCCAGGAGCAACAGGTTAGGCAGACCTGCACGCAGAAATTTGAACATTTATCCCCCTCCCTGTTTCCCTCCTCACAGGGTTATTAGGGGTGTGTGAAATCTTCCCTGCCTTCCTGGGGCAGCGGGGAAGGTTCCAGGTAGATTTGCCATTTCATTCACAGCGGGGCACACCGCTCGGGGTAATTATCAATTTTCCCCTCCCATTCACACAGGCTAATTCCAGCAACCTCCGCTCCGGGGATAAGTTAGGAGGTTAGGGGATATGGCATCCCATTTCCAGATAATTTCAGTGGGAATTGGGGGACGAAGCTAAATATGGGTATTTTTAAAACGCAGGGCCTGTCTATCCTGGGAGCAGAGCAGGATACGTACCCTGGGGTAGCTCCCCGCAGGGCCACATTATTATAATCAGCGCTTTACGTTTCCCTCAACAGCTCCTGCTGCCCTGCAGTCAGGCAGGGAAGGCAGAAGCAGGCAGCTGATCCACAGGAGCTGCAGTACCTGGATGTGTTCCTCCTCGTCCCTTCATTTTCAGAGCCGCTGCCGGATTTTTCACCATCCGGCAGGAACGCTGAATTGGGAAGCCACATTGGCTGCGGTTCCTACAACTACCAGCCCCATCACGCCCAAAAAAAAGCAGGCAGCAGGCAGCCGCTGCCTGATGCGACCTACAGAGGAGACCAGAAGGGGAACAGATGCCATCCACGAACAGTCAGGCAGCTCAACTTGTAACTGCAGCACAAAAATTCACGCCAACAGGCAGGCAGCTGCCCACAGCTCAAGGACAGACGCTCTCAGGCGCTAACGCAATCAGAATAAGAGAGCAATTAGTGAGCAGACTTAGTAATAAGTCAACAAACCCCTTCTCCTCCGACCTTTCTCTCCCCCCGCCACACGTACTGCGTCAAACTGGGTGAAGAACTCTTTGGGCTTGCTCTCCACGCTCTCGGGGTCAGCTTTTACGTCCAGCATGGGATTAAGGTTCTGCGCCCGCTCCAATGAGGCTTCAGCTCTGTTGCGGCCCAAGGAACCCACAGGGATGAGGAACTGAGCTCGTGCGTCCTCTTGGGAAACCTGAAACAGGAGAAAACAGAGATTGGTCTTCCCACGGACTCAGGCAGGGTGGGAAAAGCCCACAGGGAGAATTACAGCGGGTGCTGCGCAAGCAGGAACTCACACCTGGAAGGGAACAGCTAAGCGGCGCCATCCTCACCGCAGGAAAACTCATCGCGAGATAACCAGAGGAAAAGAAATCTCTGATTATTTTGCACTATTCTTCAATCCCCCACAGCTTCGTTGCTTGCTTCTCCCCGCTCCCGAGCTCACAGCTCCCTCTTGCGCCTGAGGAGACACCGTGCCGTGACCTAGAGGCCATGCTCGTGCGAGAAACACATTCAGCAATGTTTGCTGCAGGGCACAAAGCTTCAGATCGGGAATTAAAACCCACTGCACAGTCTGTTTAGGGGTTCTGGGGTCCACGAGACTTGTGGCAGGAGCTTTGAGCCCCACATCTGCTTCATACATGCCTGCCAGCCCCAGATAAACATGGGAAGGGGCTGTCCTGACAGAGATAGATGTGACTTTGGCACTCTCCACCCAGCCCTCTCCCATGTCCCCAGAAATAAGCTGGCTTCTCAGAGTGGGGTGCAGCACCCAAGGACATCCAGAAAGTGACAGGGCAAGCTATGGTTCAGCCCCCCAGCTCGAGAGCCAGTGGAGGAGCACAGCCTGGCATTTAGCTGCCATGTGAATGACTGGAATTGCAAACTCTACATGCTCCAAAAGGGAGTAATTCCACCCGAAGCAGAATATTTATCCCAAAAAGCAGTGAGCAAGTCCTCCAGCGTTGACACCATACCACACCGGGGGGGGGGGGGGGGGGGGGAGCTCTGCTAACCAAAGCTGCAAGCTTCTCACCTGCTGATGGTCCAGCATGGTCAAGCCTTTGACTCCTGCCAAGATGAGATTCTTCACCACTTCTGCTCCGAGACCCTTCATCCCCACCAGCAGCACCCGGGAAGCTTGTAACCTGCGGCAGAAACACTCGGTCAGTGTTAACAGCTCACATGGAGTGTCCCCCGAGGGTTGGGGCAAAGGGGAATCAGTGCTCAGAGGGAAAACACAGTGGATAAATACGGCTGGACAGGAAAACCATGCTCCTCGGCATCCCTGCCTGGGAAAAAAAAGCAGGTTTAACACGATTTGGAAGCAGAGAGAAACATGCAGGCTGTCAGGAGTGGGTAATTCAGGAAAATTCACAGAAAAAAGAGTGTTTGCAGCTTTGGAACAGGGCGTAACTCCGAAGTCTTGCGCTGCTTTTCAGCAAACGGGGCAGGGGATGGATTTGCAGGTTCATTACAACGCACACTTCAGGGTTCCTAATAGCCCCCCCCCCCCCAAAAGGGCTGGGGGCTGGAGATGCACCGGTATGTGGATAAATTATAATTAATGGGAAATTAATACATTTGTGTGTATATTTATTCCAGCACAAAACTGTGCGTGCAAGTTTTAAGTCTTCCGAGTAACTGACTGATGTGTTTTCCTCACCTTTTATCATTTAGATATTGCCCTCCCCCCCCCAGCCTTGGAAGCCTGTTATTGATTAGTCTGTATTGGTTTTCTGACAAAATCAAGTTTACTCAGCACCAAGTGATAGTCTGGGCTGTTAAACAGAGAGACTCCTGCTTTTTTGGCCTATTTTCACACTTGTTTTTATCTGCACCCAGCAACATCATTACATTTGTCTTCACATTCTGGGGTTGTTCTACTTTCTCCCGAACAAACCCCATTGCTGCTTCCCAGGGAACTCCTAAGAAATTGGGAACGAGCAGAAATCTGGACAGCCTGCAGAAAAGGACCACAAAAAATAACTTGAAAGCTGAAAAAAAGAAAAAAAACCCTTATAGAGAAAATAGGGGTTGAGCAAGAGGGTTTCTAGCAGGGAAAGACCCAGGAACCAGCAAGTGAGAACAGATGCCTTGCAATTCCAGCTGGGAATGAATCAGAAGCCATTTATATTTTTTTTCCTCTCTCTTTCCCCCACATCTTCAACTCCAGGAAGCACAAATTTCACCCAAATGTGTGCTACAGCAAGTTTGGCTAAGCCTGAGTTTCACAGGAGGTCAGGCAGAGACCCCACAGACCCCTATGGACCCTACATGCTTACATACCCACCCCCGACCCCTCTCTGAAGCTGCTACAAAGCTCCTGAGGACCCCTCGCAGCAGCTACAGTTACCACAGAAGTCCCTACATGGCCCTCCTGCACACTGTAGGGTCCCCATAGGCCCCCGAAAGTTCCTACAGGGCCCCCATAAGCCCCTGCAAGGCTCCCCTCACACTGCAGGGCTCCCATAAGCCCTTCCAAGCCCCCACCCAGGCCCTTAGAAACTTCTATATGGCCCCCTCACATTACAGGGCCCCCACAGGCCACTCCAGGCCTCTACAGCCACCCCACAAGCTCCCTTCACATTGGAGGGCCCCCCCCAGCCCCATAGGGCCCCCCACAAGCTCCTATACACCCCCATAAGGCCCCCCTCATATTACAGCCCTCCCCCCAAGCTCCTACAGGGTCCTTCACAGGCCGCAGGCCCCCCAGAAGCCCCCCCCCGGCTTCCCCCACAGGCCCCAGTCCCACTGACCGCTTCTGGGCCTACGAACCCCCACAGCCAGATCTGCCGGTCATACTGTGCCACCTCCTCCTCGCTGATGCCGCCGGGGCCGCTCTCCTCCTTCTCCACCATCCCGCCACCACCTCACGGCCGGGGCAGCGCCCCCTGGCAGCCCGCGCGAACGCCGCACAGCACCCCACACCGCTCCACGTCCACTGGAGAAGGGGAGGCAGGGAATCCTCTCCCCGGCCCGGAGAGCCCCAGCAGCCCCACACCCGCGACCCCATAGAAGAACCACCTCGAGTTGCTTCTTCCGCAGTTCCGTGACCGCGTCACTCGGCCTAGGGAACCTCCCTATGCGTGCTCAGTTGTACAGCTCCTCCCGCTCAGATAAACTCGTCCTCTCCTCACCTCCTCAGCACTTTTTGGGTGTTCCTGCCATCTCTCGTTCACCTTCGGCAACCTCCGAAGCTTTTCATTAAGGACCGGAGGGGTGGGTGCTCGGGTTTGTTCCGGCGCCTCTCGGATTTTTCCGTCCCCGTTCGGGTTTTTCCGGCCTCCGTGCGGGGCGCTGTCTCGGCGCGGCTGCGTGCTGGTGGGCGCCATTTTGTGTGCCTGCCCGTGGAGCGCGGGGCGGGCGGGCGGATAAGCCGTGCCGAGCCGAGCCGACCTCCGCGCTGTACAGTGACTGTGCCCCCCTGTTCGCCCCCCCCCCCCCGCCCCCCTTGCCCATGGCTGTGGAGAGCCCGAGTGTCCCCCCCGCCGCCGCCGCCGCTTCCCCCCCCAGCCCGCACTCCACCCCCCCTTCTCCGTCCTGCCACCACCACGACAGCGGCAGCTGCAGCCTCCCCCGGCCGCCGCCGCCGCTCCAACACCACCACGGCCCGGACGAAAGGTCCAGTAACCGCCTCTCCCGAGAGCCTCTCTGTCTGTCTGTGTCTGTCTGTCCGGCTCGCCGGACCAGGTTTGGGGGGGGGGGTGGGGGGGGAACGCGGGGCGACCGGTGGGGGGTGGGGGGGGACAATGGGGCCTGGGGAGGGGGGGGGACAAGGCCTGAGGTGAGCGGGGGAGCCAGGGCGCAGGCCTGAGGCGGGCGGGGGGGGGTAGGCCTGGCTTTGGGGGGGGAAGCGGGGCCCGGAGGGGGGGCTGCGAGGAGGAGGAGGAGGAAGCGGGGCCAGAGGCAGGGACAGCCGGGGATATTTGGGGGGGGGGGGTGTCCTGGGTAGAGTAGGAGGCCGAGGGAGGAGGAGGAGGGGGCCGCGGCCTGGGTAGAGCCGGGCCCTGAGGGCAGCGCAAGGCCTGGGGTACCATGGTGGGGGGGGGGATGTTGGGGGGGTTTATGAGAGGAGCGAGAGTCTAGAAGAGGCCGGGGGGGGGCTCCTAGCTGCTTTTTTTTTTTTTTTTGAGGGGGGGGTCCTTAATGAGGTCTTTAATGACGTTATTTCTCCTGGGCAGCGCTGGCCTCATTAACGTCCCCTTTGTCTTCCTGCTGCTTCTTAAAAATTATTCCTTGGCTCAAATCAGGGAGCGCAGGCAGGGGTAGGAAGGTAGCAAGGGTTGGGGGTATGGGGTGGGGGGTGTGTTGGGGTGCGATAGCCTCCATCACCCCCCCCTTTGATAGAGAAAGGCTCATCTCCAGTGCTCCCAGGTATTAAAAAGTTTTTAAAATATATATATATATCCCCCAGGAACCCCCTCTTTCCTCTGAGATGTATGTAAAGCACCTTCTTCCCCCTCCCCAAACATAACTTTAGCTGTTTCCTTTATTAGCGCTTTTTTTTTTCTTAGTTGAAACCATATAGCTAGAAAGTATCAGCAAAAATAAACAGCTTAAGTATGTATGTCTGGGGAAAAAAAAAGAAAAAGATAAAAAAAGAGCAAGGTTTGCTGCCTTCCCGCTCCCCTGGAGGGCAGGTATGCAGTGTGGAGAGCTGCTTTTATGCATTAGCATGCCTTTGTCTCTGAGGAGATTTGTTTTCCATGTGATGCAGGGTTGGGTTTGTAAGTAAGCTCTTTTATTGAATAATCAAATTATACCTTTTCCTGCCTTCCCCCCCCCCGCCCCCCTCCCCGCCACCAAGTCCTGAGATCATCTGCAGGGTATGTTTCGTGTAAGCAGTGAGTTGATACCATGTGTGTACAAACCAAGCAGAATTCTCCCCCTTTGTAATGACCAATAGAGTTATGCACCCCGCCGATGTGAACGTTTAAAAGACAAAAAAAGTCACAAAAGCACACAATTTACTCCCAAATATGTCTGTTGTGACGTTTCCAGGTGAAGTAGCACTGAGATGCCTCGGTAAAACTCGTACCACTCTGACCCTTGATGCCATCTAGACGTAGGATGTGGATCCATTGCTTTGTCTGCAAACTCCATCCTCATTCCATTATGTTGACTGTAAACCGGCTGCCCCTGGGTGCAGGTTTGCCCATAAAGCAGAAAAAGATGTTAAAAAGTTTTGTTAAACAACTCCAAAGTGTGTCAAAATGAAAAAAAAAAAAAAGGTGGCAAAGAAAGCACCGTTTCCCAAATGTCATCACACATTGTTCCCCCATCCCCATGTACAGACTTGTGTTGGATAATTAGAGAAATTGAAGTGTAGCGATGTACAGTGCAAGCACCCAGTTTGTAACAAATCTCGTTAGCGTCCTTGATTTTCCTTCTCCCTTTCTTTTCCTTTGTCGATCAGGTGCGTTATGAAAAGCTCAAGTTTGTTCCTCATGCTACTTCACACAATTCAAGTTCGAAGTAAGAACACCATGCACAGTGTTGGGTATTTCTTCCCCTCCCCATCCAACTAATTTAATTTCTTGGGTTAGTTTTTCCTGGAGACCAAAACCACGCACTTTTGCCCCTTTTCGTCCAGCTTACATTGTTCTCAGGTGAAAAAAACCCAGTGTTTCCTCTAAGCACACCAATACAGTTGTGTGAAATTGTGGTGGTTTGTTTCCCTCTTGTCTTTATTCCCTAAAAAAAGAAAGAAAAAGGTGTATACATCTGCTTAAACTGTTAAAATAATGCAAGCACTTGGTATAGCAAATTAGAGGGCTTTTCATTATAGATTTAATTGCATTCCAGAAAGGGGTTTTCACATAAAACAATATCCAGTGGTGTCTTTTATGCCTTTTCGTCGCTGTTTTTAAATGTTTTATGGTGGGACCCTTATGGTCCCTGTACCTTCTGTGGCTTAACTTTGCCATGAAATCATAAATCTGGGATTTTTTTTTTTCCCCCTTCGATCAAAGGTCCACTATCAGAGCTTGAAAATGTTACTGATCTGACCAAAATATTTTTAGTTCAGAGAGAGTGGGACCTCATAGCATTGATTTTCCCCCCTAATATATTCAATTAGTAACTTTGTTCTGTTATTTTACTAAATGTACGTACATGTTAAGCTTTATACTTCCACTCTTCCCAGAAAAATCGAAACTGGTTTTTGATTGTCTGCTGCTAACGGCATAAGCGATTTTTTTATCCATACCAAGATGAGTTGGAAAGGACAGATGCAGCAGAAAAGAAAGAAAATAGGCTGCCGGAACACTTTAGGTTAATTTTCTCCCTTTTGAGGGATGAAAGAATCAGGAATTGTTCAAATGTCAGGAGTTTTCAGGGATTGTACTGCCAAGTTTACAGTTGTTGTTGACTGGTTCCATAAAGTGAGTAGTATTTTTTTTTTTATATAGTTGAATATTAGCTGTAGGAGTCAAACTTCTTGTTTGGGGCTTTTCCTTGTGCCTTGCTTCCCCTGACCCATTTTTAATTGGGCTCAAACTCCTAGCGCTCATGATTTGCTAGAGATTACCTTTTTAATTGTGCAAACACTCAGGCAGGCATTTAACATCGGTACCGTGAGTAGCTCCCTGGAAAATTGGAGCAACTTCTGATAGCAAAGCAAAGCACCTGCCAGGAATTTTTTTTGCAGGGATGGGGGGTTTTTCTAAGGGCATAATTGTTCGGCTGAGGCTCCTTGGGTCAAGTGAGGCTTTGTTATACTGGGTTAAAGGAAGGGCTAAAGCAAATCCCAGACCCCAGCATCTTTTTTTTTCAGGGCCTGGGATGTATCCCGTTGCTGTGGCATCAGCTGTGCTGTGGCAGCGAGGGCGTCAGCACTCAGCATTAGGATTTCACTGAAGGATTCGGATAGGAGGAGCAGGAAGCAGCTAACCTGCGAGCAGAGAGGACGTTCAGAATTAGCAGCTGAATCGAGCACATTCCCTGAGAAATCTTGAGTTGTGACCAAATAGTGCTTGAAAGTTTCCCTTAGTATAAACATCGCTTAAAAACATGGATTTTAGGGATGTCAGGAGGAGGATTTGCCCCAGTTACAGCCAGGAGTGGGCTAAAGGGATCTCTCTCCAAGCCTCTTATAAATTGGTACAACATGTATGTTACCATAATGAAAAAAAAAAACAAAACAAACCCAACTGTATAGAAGATACAAAAAGCTGATAAATTTTAATGACTTCTGCCCCAGTCCATACAGTTTGAATGAGGCAGTGTGGCCCTGCTGCCTTCAAAGCGGTGCTTCTTTTATTTCTTGATTGATGTATTTCCCCTGGTTTCCACTTGGAATAAATTGTAAGGCAGCCACACTGACGGGCAGAGGAGAGTTTAGTTCCTTTGGGATTATTCTGGAATAGTCAGTGTTTTGGTGAAAGAATAGAGATCTTGCTGAATAATTTTCTCCAGTGCGGAGCGTGCAGGTGTGATGCTGGGGTAGGATACGTTTCCTCTGAGCAAGTTGTTGGCGAGGCAGTAAACTTCTGCTGAAGCGTTAAATGTGTGATTAATAACCTTTAGCTGGATGTAGAGGTCAGTCTGAAAAGCCTGGCCTTGTGTTTTCATTAGAAAACCTTAAAATGCAGAGAATGAGCAAAAACTACATGTCTGTCCTA
The DNA here is from genome assembly GCF_947461875.1 of Haliaeetus albicilla. Lineage (NCBI taxonomy): Eukaryota > Metazoa > Chordata > Aves > Accipitriformes > Accipitridae > Haliaeetus > Haliaeetus albicilla. Next base: position 35,412,893 of record NC_091515.1, on the reverse strand, counting down.
AAAAGAGCTAAATTCCACTCAAAACAGCACGATACCCCTGCCCTGTTGTACACATGGAGGGGTCTGGTTTTAAATCCTGCTCTGAAATAGGTTGTAGAGAGTTGCTCTCAGCTGGGATGATCCATTCTCACCAAAAAAAACACTCCCCCTTGAGCTTGGCCAGTTGATTTATGGTTAATTTTCAGTTTTTACTTGGTTTTACCATGCTTATGATTTTAATTTGCCATCTGATCATTCCCCCCCCCCCCGGAGTACACTGTCAAATACATCAGATTGTTAAAAATCAACTTTAAACTCATGGTTGCCCAGCTCGAGGCAGAAGGTGTTTATCCTAAAGATACGCACGTGTGTACACAGCTTAAGTCCCTGTCAAGCATTTTTCTTAAAATCACATAAAATTAGAAGCAAACATTCGCTTATTGTGAGATTAAATCGCACGGATTTGCAGTCCAGTGACTTCCAGAGCATTTGTGCTTTATTTTCAAAGCCTTTCTGCTGCATCACTCGGAAAAAAAAAGCGTTTTCACCCACCCCGTGTTTTGCATTCCTCAAAGTTAAACCGAGATCTACCTTTGTACACGAACCCCCTCCCTGCTCTTGGCGTCCGTGGATCCGCTCCAGCAAAACCAGATCATGCACCGGGCAGGCGATTTCACAGTCAGCTGCACCTCTTGTGCAAAAAGCCACCGTATAAAGGAAGGTTTCTTCCAGCAGGTCGGCTATTAAATCAGGGGTTTTTTTTATAGGGGTATTGTATAGAAGTTACGCCGAGGTATGCATCTGTCGCACCTACGTATATAGAGCAGGCAAGAGCACACAAAGCTCTTTCTTTTCTTAAAAATAGTAAAAAACACTGGTGTTTTTCCGAGGATGGGAGCCAAGAGGCTTATTTTCGACAGGGTTTCTTTCAGGTGTAACAAGCAAGGAGCAATATCTTTAATAGGTTTAGGAGGGTATATCAGCTATAACTGACAGTAAATCCACCGTCTAGGCCACTCATTTGTCACTTCATTCCGCTCATTTCCAAATTTAACAAAGCCTCGGCTGTATAAAGTGACATTATTTATTTTAAGATGATATTTTAATTCTTGCGCTGCCCTTCAGTGCCCAGAATAGCAAAAAAACCACTGAATTTTCTCATAACACAGTCGTTCCTACTATTTTTCCCATAGCAAAGCGCCCACGCTGTCGGTATGGCAGGATAACGATTGGAAAGGGCTTTTGTTTTTTTTCCAGGCGTCGTCACCGCCGTGTTCCGTCATTGCCGTGGTGCTGAGGTCACAAACGCCGCACGGCAACCGGTGTGGGTCCTTCCACGAGGATGCGTGCTGCGCCGGGGACCGTCCCCTGTAGATCAGGCGGGCAGGAGCGATAGGAAAGCCCGAGATGAGTGCAGATTCGGGGAAGAATTTTCCCCCAATCAGTGTTTTCTGCAATACCAATAGTTGCTTAAGAGACATGGCTTCTTCACCGCGTACCCGCAGCGACTCTCCACGGTGAGCCGTCCCCCAAAAATGCACAATGTTGCTTTAATTGATTTTAATTTTTTTCCATCCTGCCTGAGAAATCGTTCGGTTGCTTTCAAACATCCTTACTTACCGGTTGCCGTATTTCAAATGACTCTGTTTCATTGTGTTCGGTGCTTCGATAATACTTGCCTACAAGTTTACAGAGCGCTTTCCCAGCTCTAAATAAGCACCACAGTCCCTCAGAGAGGTTGGTGTATCATTTCTGGCCCAAACCTACTCAAATCTGGCAGAACTGGAGTTAAAAAACAGCAGGAGATGATATTGCCCATCTTAAGATGTAGTTTGGTATCTAAGCGTCTGTATAAACATGATTTCTCAGACTTTCCTTCTTTAGGAGACAGGTATGTTGATTAAATAATTAATATTCATCTGCTAAACAGCTCAGCGATCACTTTGACAGTTCGGCCTTGTCCCATCTCTTGGTACTTTTCAAATAATCTTTGCAGCGGCCACAAAATTTGTACGCTTTGTTCTCAGGAGCCTTTTTGGTCATCGTTTCTGTAACCACAGCAAATTAAATAACGTGATTGTCGATCAGGATGTGGCTCCTGGGGTGTAGTCTCCTCTAAACCTTGATATCGGACCAGAGCAATTCAAGGCAGGGTAAAAGCGTGTGTACTTCAAAACCAAGGGTAATTATCACTCCTGAAAATTGCAATTAAGGTGTTAGCGACACGCGTTTGTTCCTCTCTGAAGGCAGGGAGCAATCGTGATCCCCAGCCGGCAAGGACTCCTGGGAGAAGGTAAATTATGCTGATTTCAACGGAGCAATGCTGAAGGGAATAGCCATTTTTTGCAAAGGCATATGGTGTGAGGGCATTTATCGGGCCACAGCAGGCTTTATAGCATCTCATCGTTTCCTACAAGCCTGTCCCATGCCCAGGGTGAGCTGCGTTGGTGTTTCGCTTCGCTCCACTTGCTAGTCCTCTGCTAGTAGGTTGCTGGAAACTGGATCCAGAAACCTGGTGGCATTTCTAGTTTGAAATGCATTTATTGATGAAACTGTCCCTCTAGAGAAAGGAGAGAGGCTTTGACAGGACTTTTATTTAAGTATTTAAATTCCTTTCCATAAGCTTGTTTTGTTTCTGTTCTTACTTCTGCTCAGCTTTGTGCGGAGCGTGAGTTTCTCTTGTTCCAAGCTTGATCTCGCTGAATGCAAACACCTGAAGGATGCTGCGGTCCTGCAACAGAAATAATTTCCACTGATAGTCGCCTTTAAAACTTGTATGGACACCTAGGAATTACGCATCAGGCTTAAGAACTTCATGAGTAATACTTAAGTGAGCTTGATTTTGGAGCTAGTCTGTTATTAAAATGGTGCAAGCGCAAACAAAAACAAGAGGGGAGCTTTGCATCAGAGTCGGACCGGGCGGCTGGATCCGAGTGTTTGCTCTCCACCATGCCGAAACATCCCCAGGATGCTTCCCGGGGATTGTTAATGTTGGTTTTCATAGTTTTTTTAATGTGTTTGGGGAAATAATTCAGTTTTTCTTGGTGGTTGTTTGTTTTTTTTTTTAATGTAACCTGAGGTTATCAACAGGTCAGCTCATTTATGCAGTGGAGCTTTTTACAAGAGGCTCCTGTGTGCCGTTCATAAACCCCATCTCAGCTTCCAGACTTCCCTGAGAGCTACTGAGCAGCGGCAGCTCCTTCTTCCAGCCGAGCTGCCTTTTCCGCAGCCGGCGGCACAGCACAGGCATGGCATGGCATGCTGCTGCAGCTGCCATTCCCATTGTGGTGCTAAAGAGGGGAGTTTATAGCAGCCAAAGAAGTCAGTCTTTCCATAGCCTAAAAAAAAACCCAACCAGAGGGATGCGTGTCAAAGATCCACCTCCTATATGCTCCTAAATTGTTGTTTGTGAACAACCGTGACATATATAAACAAGCTGGCATTTATGTGTTTAATTATAGCTTACCTTAAGTGAAAAGGGAGGAGGAGACCCCACTCTCATTTTAAATCCTGCAGCGGCAAACTTGGGACCTGTTGGGAGAGAAGGAATTAACACAAGGGAGCTGATTGAACTCATGCCGTATTACACATTTAATCTGTTACGAGGTTGTAAAAAGTTTCTCGTAACCCGTATCTGAGTAATTTTTAATTGAATTTAATTGAGTGGGGCTTGGGGAATCCTCTTGAGGAAGTTTCAGATTTGCTTTATCACCTCCGCTAACCACAGTTGTGGGTGAATGGTAGCATGAGAAAGTGGAAATAACTGGGCACACATCTCTAGATTTGGAAAACCAACATGATATTTACTTATTCTTGTCTTCTAGAGGACTGCTTGTTTTATTAAAACACCAGTTTCAGTTCTTGGAGTGGACTGAGTGTTTTATTAAAGCACCAATTCCCATTCTTGGAGTTCATTTGCAGTAATTTCATATGAAAGTTGAGCGCCATAATGTTGTGGCTTTGGTTTGTTGTTTGCGAGATGCTTCTTTGCCGTGTTTAACTCCAGACTGAGCGAGAGCTTGAGCAGAGATGAACAGAATCGGTATTTGCAGTCAGATATTTAAAACTGCAGTAACTAGAAATTTGTGAACGCTTTGGGAGCCAAGTGCCTGGCTGGCTGGTGAGCGGAGTAAGCAGGTTTTATTTTCTTCCTTTGAATAAGGGGAATTAAACATGCCTGTCTGCTTTACAGGGAGGATGGAGAACTGGAAGAAGGGGAGCTGGAGGACGACGGAGGAGAGGAGGCTCAGGATCCCTCTGAATCTCATGAAAGAGGTCGGAAGGAGAAAGGAGAGAAGCATCACAGTGATTCAGATGATGAGAAAGCCCATCGACGGATGAAGCGCAAGCGTCGGAAAGAGAGAGAGAAAGAGAAGAGGAGATCCAAGAAGAAAAGGAAATCCAAACACAAGGTGAGCCATGTGCTGCTTTTGCCTCCTGGGTCCTCCAGGATCCCAGCTCCAGTCTGCCTTCCTCTGCCATCAGGTGTCTCCAGGGAATTCCTCCTCTAACATTATTACAGGTAGTTTGAGGCTCTTCCCCAACAATAATTGTGAGGTGGGAGCGCTCGCAGGATTTCTTGGGGTTCAGCTCCTTAAAGCCTTCCTCCCCTGAGGACTAGCAAGCACAGCAGTGGGGCACCAAGGTCTGCAGGTAGGATAAAAATGCTACAGTGCTCTCTTGTCCGTCTGAGGACGCAGAGCGGGAAGAAAACAGGTTATTATTTAGGGAATTTGTGAGCTTTCTTACCTCAAAGGGGATTGCAGACTGCCGGATTTGCAAAGTCAATGATGTTTGTTACTTAAGTTCCGGGAATTTCTGGAGCGCAGAAGGCGTATCGTGTTTGCCTTCGTTAGGTAACCTGGTAACAGGCTTCCGGTTTGTAATTCAGTGAACACTGAAGATTTTGTTAAGCAAAATACGAGTTTCCTAAAAAAAAAAGAAGGCAAAGGGAGACTTAGTTGTGTTGCATAGAAAGGCCAGAGGCCTGGCAGCAGTGTCAGAGTCAAGAGCTGGCCTGTAATAAAATGGCACCGCGTGTTTTCCTTGCCTTGCAGCGCCATGCTTCTTCCAGTGATGACTTCTCTGATTACAGTGAGGACTCGGACTTCAGTCCTGGTGAAAAGGGACACAGAAAATACAGGGAATACAGCCCTCCCTACTCTTCCGTAAGTACCTGCTGGCAGACAGGGAAGGGGAAGCTGCTCTCCGGTTCAGAGCTGCTGCAAGCTTTGAGCGCCGGTGCCCGTCTAGCTCCATCTATGGGCCACACGCTTTGGCTCTGGTCCTTTAGCCTGTTTATTTTTCACCTAGCTGTTATTTAGGGTTTTTTTTTAAATGATTTTTTAAAATTAAGTCATGATATTAGGCTTGATACATTCCTTTCCTTCATCACTAACCTCTCTTCCTTTCCCAAAGTCCCACCAGCAGTATCCGTCCTCTCACAGTGCTCCCATGCAAAAGAAGAGCTACTCTAAAATGGAGAGCAAGAATTACGGCATGTATGAGGACTACGAGAATGAGGAGTACGGTCAGTACGAGGGGGAAGAGGATGAAGATATAGGGAAGGAAGGTTACGATGACTTTGCGAAAGAGCTGAATCAATACCGGAGAGTGAAGGAAGGCTCTCACCGGGGGCGAGGTACGTCTAAGCATTCCTTTTATCGCCGTATCTCTGACACTCATTACCTGCAGCTCATTTAGCTGATCTGCGGCCAAATAAGGCTCAACGCATGCAAGAAGCTTCATGAAGGTGAACTGCCCTGCCTGCGTGAAGCCCTGCCTGCGGAGAGCCAGCTGCAATGGCCTAAACCACTCTTTGGTGTTAGTTTGCGACAGGGGAAAGTGTTTTTTCCTGTTTTTCACTCTGAGGCAAAAGTTCAGATCCCTGTGGATAATTTAATGTTTTAAATAAGCATTTTTCTTGCTAGCATAGATCGTTTTAAAAGCACGTAGTGGATAAAATAAAACAAAACCTGTATTTGAAAGGAAAACAAAGTCGATCAATAGCATAACGAGTCTGATGTCATCACATCTGGAGTACACAGATTTACGTTACCAGTCTAACATACCTGTGCAGCAGCTGACATGGTCACACAGCATTGTTTTTTTTTTAAAGAAGGTTATCATTTGGCTTCTTAAAAGTCCATTCTTTTACAATATTAAAAACTGATTCACTTAGAAACAAGCTTTTAAGGCGCTGGTAATCCCATACTGAAAGGTTATTATTTATTTTTCCTTGTCTGGGATATTCTTGTGCTGTTTTAAGGTACCTGAGGGGTGAAACGCAGCACAAAGCTGACCCCATCCCTTTGCTTCACCAGGTGGCCGTGGCCGAGGCAGAGGGTACAGAGGGCGAGGTGGCAGAGGGGGGATGAGAGGAGGCCGAGGCATGGGCCGAGGGAACCGAGGACGAGGCAGAAGTGACCACCCCGAGGAAGAGGAGGAAATGTATGAAGAAGAGATGGAAGTAAGTGCCCGAGTCTCTGACCTGCTCCTGGGGAACCACGGAGGTGTGAGAATATTCTTTTTCACGATCAGGACGCCTGTGTTTGAGGGGGAATGGGCTGTGCTTCATCCCCGCTCACTAAAAGCACCGATCTTTCTCATTTGCAGTACTGCGATAACGAGGTGCCCATGGGTGATGACGAGTACGACGACTACTCGAAAGAGCTGAATCAGTACCGCAGGAGTAAGGAGAATCGTGGACGGGGTGAGTGGGATAACGAGCTGTGCTGGGACAGTCCCCGCTTTCTGCTCTCTCACACGTTTTACGGAAGGAGAGAAATTAGAAATGAGGGGGCTTGTTTCAGGTTTAAACCGAGGACGTGGTCGTGGCCCCAGAGGAAGAGGAAATAAAGGAATGGGCAGAGGACGAGGCAGAGGCGGAAACAGAAGTGGAATGGGGAAAGGTGGTGGAATGAATGAAGACGATGATTACTATGATGAGGACATGGGAGTAAGTAGCTCTTTGTTTTCTAATGGCTTGCTGCAATGCTGGATTTGCCCCTTTCCCCCATCCCCCTCTAAATCCAGTCAGGTTTCGAAGAAAGCCTTCGCAGGAGCGCAAAAACCAAACGGGTCTTTCCCAGGATCCACAAAAGTTGTCCCATCTCTGAAAGATCTCTGAGATTCTGATCCACTGACAGGTTCCTCAAGCTGTGCTCAGGAGCCTGCTAGGCTCAGCGCATTCATCTTTGCCTCCCTTTTTCATCCCAAATCTCAGTCTTGTTCCCTCTCGGAGATGGCTGCGTAGGAAGTTTTAATTTCTCTCATGTGATCCGTTGCTTTGTATTTCAAATTCTTTGTCAACTAACATAATGTGCTTCCGACAGGATGGAGGAGGTGGTGGAAATTACCGGCGGAATGACCACGACAAACCCCACCAGCAGTCGGATAAGAAAGGGAAAGTGATCTGCAAATACTTTGTGGAAGGCAGATGTACCTGGGTAAGGGAATAATTCAAGAATATCTGTGTAGATCTCTTTATACACATGTGGAACTGTCACTGGAGCATCAGGTCCAGGTTTTAACCGATTTCAGGGAGTGATTCATGCCTACAAAGAGCGTTTTGTAAAGAGCACACATCTCCCTGTCCATCCTAGGTGTGTTTTGGGCTGCTGACAAACACGTTCGCGCTTTCACCTGCTAACACACTGTTGTGTTGTTTCTGAACAGGGTGACCACTGCAATTTCAGTCATGACATTGAACTACCAAAGAAACGGGAACTGTGCAAGTTCTACATCACTGGCTACTGCGCCAGGGCTGAAAACTGCCCTTACATGCATGATATCCTTTTGGTTTTGACTGTGTCATTAAGCCAGCCTTAAATTAGTCTCGTTTACTCTGCATAGATGCATGTGGGGGGGTCAGGGGGGAAAAAAAGACCGTTCCTGGGTAACACATCCTCCGCTGACAGGCTGAACGACTGGGGCTGCAGAGAGCCATCCTGGTTCCTTCTTAGCCTCACCTTTCCTGTTGAAGAAACGAGGTTTGTGGCCGTTGCGCCTACAGGAAAACCGGGCAGAAAGGAAAGCAGGGTGTTTCTGGCGATGATAGTTTAATTTCAGTGTTGTGACCGTGAAAATCCTACACATTGAGAGCCACATTTCAAAGTGAAAAGCATCTATAGCCTCTCTGGCTGTAGGAGTAACTCCCTGTTGGGGTTTATTCTCCTTAATAAATGATACGAGATTTCCCTTGCAAGCTGTTCCACACCACAGGCAACTGTATCAATGAAGATGACTGCATGTTTTCTCATGATCCGCTCACAGAGGAGACACAGGAGCTTCTGGACAAGGTACAGAGGGGTGTTAATGCAGGTTCGCCCTCTCTTTTTCTTCCGTGGAAGTAGATCCTGGAGGTGGAAAGGGAGGGAGAGGTTTTCTGGAACGTGTTGGTCAGCCAGGCAGCTCCGTGGATCTGCTCTTAACTCCTTTTTTTTCTCAGATGCTGGCAGATGATGCAGAAGCAGGCGCAGAGGATGAGAAAGAAGTTGAAGAGCTAAAGAAACAGGGCATCAATCCCCTCCCCAAACCACCCCCTGGGGTCGGCTTGCTGCCCACACCCCCTCGCCCTCCTGGACCGCCAGCTCCAACGTCTCCAAACGGGAGACCCATCCCCGGAGGCCCTCCTCCCCCGCCACCGCCACCGCTTCCACCACTGGGGCCGCAGATGCCGCCGCCGATGCACGAGCCTCTGTCACCGCAGCAGCTGCAGCAACAACAGGACATGTACAAGAAGATCCCCTCGCTGTTTGAGATTGTTGTGCGGCCAACTGGGCAGCTGGCGGAGAAGCTGGGTGTCAGGTGAGTCTCACCATCTCCAGGTAGCGGGGAGAGGGACGGGGATGGCAGATTTTTGTGTCAAACAAGGAGATCTGCCCTAATGCCCTGACACAGCCGCTGACAGTGGGCGTGAACGCATAGAAAAGAGGTTTCTCTCCATTTTGGGGTCGCATTTTTGGCTCGCAGAGCCCTGGGTCCATCCCTTCGGAAGCGGAGAGCGTGTGTTAAAGCAGATTTTCTTCTGTTTTCTCTTTCAGGCACCCAGGTCCACCTCCCCCAAGGTTCCCCGGGCCAGGAGGACCCCCAGGACCAATGCCTGGACCCATGCACCCCGACATGCATCCCGACATGCACCCAGATATGCACCTGGACATGCACCCGGATATGCACCCGGACATGCCGATGGGCCCGGGAATGAATCCCGGCCCTCCGATGGGTCCCGGACCCCCTATGATGCCCTACGGACCAGATGATTCCCCCCACTCTGGCATGATGCTGCCCGTCCCACCGGCACAAGGTTTCTATGATAATTTCTACCAGCAGCAAGAAGGTCTGGAGATGGATCATGGCATGATGGGAGACCCAGGTACGTCCCAAGGATCTGCCGGGATCGGCTCTTGGGTGCTTTGCCGGACATGCTGGCTCGGAGACAGATTGTTCCCGAGATGCCCAAGCACAGCAACAGGCCGAGAGGGGGAAAAATTGGGTTGTTTTTCGCAGCTTTGAGATTCTTTTTAACATGTGATGATCTTTCCTTGGCAGAAGACTACAGCGGTTACGAGGATATGGAAGGGCCTCCGGGAGAGCACATGTTCCCTGATCCGTCCTTGGATCACGATGCCTTGTGCGAAGGAGGCCCGCCTGGCTTACTGAAACCGCCAGGCAGCATCCCCGATTTCATGCCGTCGGCGCAAAGAGCACTTTACTTGAGAATCCAGCAGAAGCAGCAAGAGGAAGAGGAGAGAGCTCGGAGACTAGCTGAAAGCAATAAGCAGGAACGTGAAAATGAGGAAGGCAAGTGGCAAAATACAACATTTTCCATTCAAAGCCGCGTGTGTTGAGGGGGGGGATAACTTGAATCTGCTTCGGCTTCTACCCACTTGGAGGTGTGATCTCTGAAAAATAGAGGGCCATCGGAGAAATGGGGGTGTTGGAGAGGAATTCTTTAGGGAACAAGGGGTGCTGAATGCCTCAAAGAAAATCCCCAGCGTCAAAAGAGCACGTCGCTGGTGAAGGAAGAGGAGCGGGTCTGCCAAAAAAATAGGAACAGCTGGCCAGAAGGTGAACAAGATAGGGTTGCTGGCTTAAATTGTGGTGAAATTAGAGCCTGCTGCAGACAGGAGGAAGAGAGGGATGCTTACTGCTCACCAGTAATTTGGGGTGTGAAAATGAGACCAGGGAGGCCGAGGCTGTTGCACGTGGTCCCCAGTTTCGGCAAAACCCAGGGATGGTTGGGAATTTGAGCAGCATTGAGTTGAGAGGGGAGAGGGAATGCGTTTTGGGGGACCTCATCAGCGTCGCGGCTTGACCGTGCTTTAGTTGCCTTTTATCAGCTGCTTTCTCTTCTCCTTCCTCCCAGGCGATACCGGTAACTGGTATTCCAGTGATGAAGATGACGGTGGAAGTAGCGTCACCTCCATATTGAAAACCCTAAGGCAACAAAGCTCCAGCAGACCTCATGCCCAACCCTCCCACGGAGAAATCGGGCCACCCTCCGGTGTGAGTGACCCTCGCCTGCAAAAAGCCCAAGCAGGAGGGAGTGGTCGTCCTGCTGATCCGCGTTTACGGGATCCCAGGCTTTCCCGAAGCGTGGACCTTTCCATCCCATCTCTCCCCGGCGATTCGGGACCCACCGACCCCAGGCTCGCACGACACATTCCCTCCTCTGCCCCCAAACCAGAAGCTCCTCATTCCAGCGTCATCAGCGGTCAGAAACCCCCCCTGCTCCCCAACGAGGAGGAAGGGGAAAGGGCTCTACGGGATAAACCAGTCAACATCCCCTTAGATGCTCTCCCGGGCCATTCCCTGCGGGATCCCCGCTCCCAGCTGCAGCAGTTCAGTCACATCAAGAAAGACGTCGTCCTCAACAAACCCAACTTTGCCCGGATGATCCTGTGGAGCCCAGAGGATCTGATTCCTCTACTGATCCCAAAGCAAGAGTTTATTCCCGTCCCGGCTGCCCTTCAATCCATGCCTACCCTTGATCCGCGTCTTAACAGATCCCAAACGGGTCTTTCCGATCCCAGGCAGAGAGGGGGAACGGCACTGGGGGATGCCGGTTCCTCTTCGGTCACCGGTCTCCCTGATTTTGAGCTCCTGTCGAGGATATTAAAGACTGTGAATGCGGCCGGCAGCCCGTCTTCCAGCCAGAGTGACAAACCCAGCGACCCTCGGATGCGGAAAGCCCCCACTGATCCCCGGTTACAAAAATCTGCGGAAACGGGGGTTTCTAGACCCCCTAAAACGGCAGAGCCAGCGTCTGCCAGCGATGCTGCCCCAGCCATTGCTCCCTACGACCCTCGGCTGCTGACGGCCGGCGGGCTGAGCAAAGGCAGTGGGCAGAGCAGCGTGCTGAGCGCCATCAGCTTGTATGATCCCAGGACTCCGAGCTCGGGCAGCAAAGCTTCTGAGTCTCCTAACGAAGGTAATTCATCCTCCAAATCCTCAGATTCCAGCAAAACCACCAGTAAAACCAAGGAACCCCTTTTTGTCCGGCGATCAGCATTAGATCAACCCGAATCAGAGAAGGCAAGCGCCGAATCCGCTACGGACAGGTACAACAGCTATAACCGGCCTCGTCCCAAAGCCGCCACTGCCCCCCCTGCCCAAGAAATGACCCCCCAACCCGGGGTCCACAACCTCCCGGTCCCCTCCGTTTATGGCATGGTCAAACAAAGCGCCAAATCCGGATCGGGAAGCCCATTTGCGGGGAACAGCCCGGCACAGGACGGTGAGCAGCAAGACGCCGCTTCCCTTAAAGATGTCTTTAAGGGTTTCGATCCCACGGCTTCTCCTTTCTGCCAGTAGTATTAAAAAAAACAAAAAAACCAAAAACCAAAAAAACCCCAACAAAACCAAACCCTGACTCTGCTCCATGCATCGAATTAGCAGTGCAGCGTTGGTAATTTGATTTATTGGGGGGGGGGTGTTGGTTTTTTGTTTTGTTTATTTTTTATTTTTAATTCCATTAGAGCTCACTTTAGCCATATAACGTGTATATAAATCCCAGTTTCTGCTGTAACTAAAGAGAGTTTCCCCAAGCCACATTTTAAAAGAAGAATCAATGTCTCCCTCTGCGATAACAACCAGCATTTTCTTTATTTTGGCGCTTCCCCCCCCAAAGAAACCCCCGATCGAAATCATCTGGGGAGGGGGGGAAAAAGAAACATGGCGTTTCAAACCCGACTTCTCCGGCTCTGCTCAGGGAGGAAAAATTACCGCGATTCTTTAATTTCTTGCTTTAAAAAGCCGCACCAATGGGTCACGGGGTTCATTTTTACAGCGGAATTAACTAAAAATCTTTGTATTATAGTCTTTTTCTAAAATCCTGCTGTGGCAAACGGGAGTAACCATGAAAAATCCACAAAAAAAACCCCAAAATACCCATGTGAAATTGCTTTTGTAATCGGGGGGGGGGGGGGCGTTTCCTGTTTCTTTGGGTTGTTTTTGGTTTTTTTAAGTAAATATTTTTATGCCGTTTCTTGGAGGTTTTCAAGACAACCGGGGCGCTTTGAATCCCCAAGAAGGTGACAAAATATTTACAGCCCCCAAAAGTTCCGCAGGCTACCAAAAAAAACCCAAACCAAAACCAAAAACGAGAAGGAAAAAGGTTGTATTATTGAAATTAAATTATTAATCTCAAATTATTTTGCTCGTACGTAGTTTGCATCCAGAAAAGGGGCTTCCCCCCCCCCCCCCCCCCCAAAAAAAGGCAGGTCTCCGCTCGGAAGCTCTTGGTGCCTTTTTTTTCCCATCATGGAGAGAAAATCGTCCTTCCCGCCACGGGATGGGATCAGAAAAAGGAGCTAAAACCCAATTCCTGGCTGGAAAATCACCATCAATGCAACCGGAGGAGAAAAAAACCCAACTGCACAGAAAACCCACTGCCACGGGGTGGTTTTTTTTTTTGGGGGGGGGGGGGGATCCATTTTTGAGTAGCCGGTGCTGAGGTAAGCACTGTCCGGCTCTGCCAGCCCATGAAAAACCCCCAAAATGCTTTTTTTTTTTTCAGCAATAAACTTGGGGGGTTTTTATCACTCCTATCAAATTTACAATGGGTTTTTCTCAACCCGTTGCTCCCTGGAATATTTTCTCGGCGTTTTGAGCGGCCAGGGGTTGCTTTGAGCGGGGCAAGAACCTGAACATTTTGTAAAATGATTTATTATTATTTTATTTTATAGGGATTTAAAAAAAAACAAACACACACAAAAAAAACCCAAAAAACAGCTATCAAAGCCAGTTGGGGGGGGATTTTTTTTTTCCACCTGCCGTAGGTTTCAAAGAAGAGCGATTGTAATAAATGTGTAAATAATTGTTTCAGAGTCAAGGTTGTTGATGGAAATACCTGTGGTTTGCACCAAAACTGGGGGTTTGTTTGGGTTGGTTTTTTTTCCCTTTTCTTCCCTTTTTTGGGGGTATCTTCGAAATCCTGTTGAGGAGCTGACGGTTGAGTGTCAGCATCCTGGGGTTTGGGGTGCGTCTGGGGGGTTTGGGGGTGCAGGTGGGGTGCTTGGTGCAGGTGAGGGGCTTGGGGTACATCTGAGGGGTTTGGGGGTGCAGGTGGGGGGTTTTAGGGGTGCATCTGGGGGTTTGGGGTGCAGGTGAGGGTTTTGGGGTGTTTTGGGGGTGCAGGTGAGGGGTTTGGGGTGCAGGTGGGGGGGTTTGGGGTGTGTCTGGGAGGTTGGGGTGCCTGTGAGGGGTTTTGGGGTGCAGATGTGTGGTTTGGGGTGCATCTGGGGGGTTTCGGGGTGCAGGTGGGTGCTTGGGGGGTGAGTGTAGGGTTTGGGGGTGTGGGGTTTGGGGGGCATCTGGGGGGTTGGGGGTGCTTCTGGGAGGTTTGGGGGAACACCTATAGGGTCTGAGGGTGTCTATGGGGTTTCGGGTGCAGGTGGGGTTTTGGGGGTCCCCCCCACCGCAGCAGGTGCCATTTGGGGTGCCAGGGCTAGTCCCCCCCCAGGTACCCCCCAGTCCCACCCCCAGGGAGCCCCCCCCCAGATTGCATTCAGAGTGGGGAGCCCCGGCCATTTTTGGGGTGCCCTGGCTGGGGGGGACGGGGGGGGCAGCACCCCAGCATGCCCACCCCCTCCCAGGGGAGGATGCTGGGGGCTCACAGTCCCTCCTCCATGGGTGCCCCCCCCATCCATGGCTGTGGAACCCCAACATCTTTTGGGGTACAGGTTGTGACCCCCCAACCCCTCCCCATACCCCCAGCCCCCCCAATATTCCCAGTCCACCCCCCCAGTATCGCCCCCCCCCAAATTTTGGCCCATTCCCACACAATAAAAGTGATTTGGGGGGGGGTCCAAGCATGGGGGGGCAGCCCCCCATTTTTTGGGGGGGTCAGGATCCCTGCAGGGCCCCCCCTCTGGGAATGGAGCTGGGGGGGGGGGGGCACTTCCTGGCCAGATGTTCCCAACATCTGGATTCTTCTATAAACAGTTGGTGGGGAGGGGGGTGCTGAGAACAGGGCAGCTCATCACCTCAGTGACACAAAGGTTTTTTTTGGGGTGGACAACCCTGGGGACAAGGAGCCTCGGGGGGGGGGGGGTTGTTGTGTGTGTGTCCCCGTGTTCCCCCCCGGGGCTGGAGCGATGCTGGGCTCATGCCTAAATATGGAGCTGGCAGAAGGAGGTGGGCAATGCTTGGGGGGGGGGGGGCGGCTGTTGGGGGGGGCTCCCTATTTTTTTAGGGGGTCCCTGTTTTTTTTGGGGGGCCCCAAATTTTTGGGGGGGTTCCTGCCACACACCACCCCCACCCATGTGATGCAGCGAGGTTTTATTCCAGGGGAGGGGGGGTGTCAAAGGATTTACATGGTGGGTGGGCTTAAATACTGTACAATGGGTGCTGGGGGGGGTGGGGGACCCCTTATGGGCGCTGGAAGTGGGTGACCCCACACCCCCCGGTCACGAGTGGGGGGGGTCACGGGGGGGGTGGGTTGGGGTCCTCCGGGCTGGGTCGCTGGAGGACTTGTTGCTTTGGTAGCCCCTTGAGTTGGGTGAGGAGCTCCCGTACGAAGTCCTGCGTGGAGGGGAGGAGTATAAAAAAAAGGAGGGGGGACTAATTAGAGACCCCCCAAAAAATTAAGCCCCCCCCCCTTCCCTGAAGCTGCTGCCGGAGATAAGTGGGGAGGAAAAGGCCCCCCCGGAGGAAGCCAGAGCTGAATACTTTTGCCTTTTAAAGCTTGGTTGGAGCAGCCGGAGCTGGGAGAATGTGTGTGTGTGGGGGGGGGGGGGTTGGCAGCATGCACCCCCCCCCCACTCGTGTCACCACCCCATGCATGCCCGCCCCCCCCCCCATGGGTGCGTACCTCGGTGTCAGCAGTGCACAATCTCAGGATGCCCTGGATGGATGGATGGGGGGGCAGGATGTGAGGAGGGGGGTGTGTGTCACGCATGGGCCTCCCCCACTCAAAACTCGTGTGGGGTGCCCCCCCCCCCAAAACCACACCTGCAGCTTCTGGGCTCGTTCCTCGTCTGTCTCCAGCTCCAGGAGGTCATCGATGTTCACCTCGTCCGGCATCTCCCCCTCCTGCCATGGGGGGGGACACAGGGACACCCCTGGGTGTCCCCAAGACCACCCACCACCCCGCCTGTCATGTTGTGTGTCCCCCCACGCGTTGGGGGGGTTGTCCCCAACCCCTCCCCGCGTGGGGCCTGGGTGTCCCCGAGTCCACGCACACCCCTCCCCCGCGGTGTGTCCCCAACCCCTCCCACGTGTCCCCAACCCCCCCCCGCGTGTGCCCCCCGCCGAGGCCAGCGGGATAACGGGACATCTGTCACCTCCCATCTGTCCCCGTGTCCCCCCGCCCTCCCCCCCAGGGTCCCTCCGTGTCGTTCCCACGGGGGACCGGGTCCGGCATGGGGCCCGGCGGACGGAGGACGGACACCCGGTCCCGGCGCTGCTCCCGGTCTCGTTCCCGCTCCCGGTATCATTCCCGCTCCCGGTGCTGCTCCGGGTCCCGTTCCCGTTCCCGTTCCCGGTGCCGGTGCCGTCGCCGTTCCCGTCCCTACCCGCCCGCGGTAGAGCTCTTCCAGCCGCCCGTCGATCCACTGCTCGGTGTCCAGCCGCCGCTGCAGCTCCCGCCGGTTGTACTTGACGGTGACCCTCGCAGGTCGCCGCTGGAACCCGGGGCTGCGGGCGGGGGGTTGGGGACGCCGGACAGCGGGGGAGCGGCCCGGGGAACCCCCCTGTCTCTGCCGCCGCCCCACGCGGTCCGCCGCCATCGCTTGTGGGGACGCAGCACTCAGGGGGGAACCGCCGACTATAGGGGTGGGGGGGAGGGGCGGCCGGGGGGGAGGGGCTGGGGCGGGGGAGGAGAGGGGCCCACGGAGGGGCGGGGGGGGGGCGGTAAACCGGGGAGCTCCCCTCCGCCCCCCCATAGAGACCTATAGAGCCCACAGCTCATCTAACCCTATAGACCCTATAAGCCCCTACAGCGCCCACAGCTCCCCTAACCCTATAGACCCTATAGGCCCTATAGCCCCCTATAGAGCCCACAGCTCCCGTGAACCCTACAGGTCCTATAGCCCCCTATAGAGCCCACAGCTCCCGTGGACCCTATAGATCCCACAGTACCCTACAGCACCACTCCACTAACCCTATAGTCCCCCATAGCACCCACAGCTCCCCTAACCCTATAGCCCCCTATAGCGCCGGCTCTCCCAGGGGCGTGGTGCAGCACTTTTTTCCCGCGCCACATGCAAACGAAGGGGCGGGACTTAGCGGCAGCGCCCGGGCGGGCGGGACCTGCGGCCGACGGGGGGCGGAGCTCGGAGGTGGGGCGGAGCTTGAGGGAGGGGCGGAGCTCGGCGGCGGGGTGGGGCGCACCTATGTGACGCAGCGGCAGCCACCATGGCGTCTGGGTGGTTCCTTCCGCTGCTCCTCCTGCCCACGGCCGCTGCTATTAACGCTCGGCTCGGCCCCGAGGGGCCCCCCCTGCTCGGTAACGGCCGCCTCCAGGCCCCGGGGGGGGGAGGCCGCGGCCTCCTGAGGGCCTTTGGGGGGGGGGGGCCAGCCCGGGTGGTGGATCCTGAGGGGGTCCTGGCCTTGGGAGGGGTCCCAGGGAGGGTTTGAGGGGGGTCACAGCCTTGAGGGAGGGGCTCTGAAGGCTTCTGGGGGCCTCTGTAAGGGCCATGAGGAGGTCCTGACCTTCGGGGGTCGGTCCCAGGGAGGGTTTGAGGGGGGTCCCCCCATGGGGGGGTGGCTCTGAAGGCTCCTGGGGGGCAGGCTGTGGCTTTGGAGGGACTCTGGGGACCTCTGGGGGGGTCCTGACCTTTGGGGGGCTCACAGCCTTGAGGGGTGGCTCTGAAGACTTGGGGGGGGGGGGCTCTGGGGGCCTCTGTAAGGCTCATGGCCTTTGGAGGGGAGGCCTAGGGAGAGTCTTGAGTAGGGTCATGGGCTTGGGGGGTGAGCCTGGGCCCTTGGGGGTGGCCCTGGGGGGTCACAGCATCAGGGGAGGGTCTTGGAACCCCTCTTGGGGGGGCAGGTTGTGTGGGGTTGTGGCCTTTTGGTGGGTTGTGACCTTAGGGGAAAGGCCTGAGTGGGGTCACAGCCTCAGGGAATGACCCTGGGTCCCTGGGGGGGGGACTCTGGGGGGTCATGGCCTTGATGGGGGGGGTCTCTAAATCCTCCTGGGGGGGTCCAGGCCCTTTGGGGAAGGGGGTCTCTGGTCATGGTGGCCCTGCTGCTACTTCTCTGGGAAAAGCCTCTGTTCCTTTCTTTTTTTGTCATTTTTAAACCCAAAATAGCTCATTGTTCCTTCCCTTCACGGGGAGGGGGCCAGGTGAAGCTGCCCCAGTGGCTCTGGCAAGGCATGGGGGGGGGGGGTCAAAAAGGGGTTTCACAGACACACACACACCCCTCCCCCAGGCCACCACGCTGTCATTCCCTCTGCTCCAAGCTTCCTCTTCGTCTTGAGGAAATCCAGCCCAAGCCTTCCCTGATGCCCTGGGGTTGTTTTTTTTTTTTGGGGGGGGAGGGTTACGGGGCTTCAAAGCATCCCCAGCCTGGGGGGGGGGGGGGGGCTGATTCAGCCTACCCCCCCAGCAGTCACAGGATCCATCCTGCTTCCTCGGAGTGGAGCAGTGGCTTCCCCCCCCCCGGCAAAAATCTGGATCCCGGTTATCCCAACTGACCCCGGAGAGCGGCTGGGAGCCCTAGAGGGAGTGAGTTTGCCTAGTCGCTGGCCTCAAATTCTCTGTAAACAGGAAATGACTTGCACTTTTAAACCCAGTTCATTACCTCGGTGGCTTAACGAGGAAGAAATTTGGGTCTCTCCCTGGGCTGCTGAATTCTGATCCTGCTGGGATTTTCTTTTCCTGAGCCAAAAATGTGGCTTTTTGGGTTGTTTGGGGTTTTTTTAACATATTTCATCACTTTCAGCTGGAAATCAGGTCCCAGCCAGATAATTTTGCGGCACCTGGAGTGTCTGTGGCCATGGGCCCAGCAAATCTGTGTGCTGCTGGCTCTTCTCCACCCCCCCCCCCCCCAACTCCAGGAGGTGTATTAAGTTGGGGGGGGCCAGCAGATAGAGGCCCCCCAAAACCTCCCCATGCCTCTCAGGGGCTGTACCCCCACCCTGTGATCCTGTTTGGGGTGTCGTCCCCCCCATCTCCCGGCCTGCCGGGAAGTGGCCGGGGGGGTGGTTTTGTGATGGGGGATTTTGGTGAAGCCCGAATTTGGGGATTTAGGCTTGGTTTTGTCTAAAACTGGGAGTTTCTGGCTCTTTGGTTTATTATCATCATTATTTGGTTTATTATTATTTTTATTGTCAGTTTATTATTATTTGGTTTATTATTGTTGGTTTATTACTATTACTCGGTTTATTATTTATTATCCCAGTGGATTTGCCGTCGCTCTGGCCCCAGAGCACCGCTCGCTGCCCGATTTCCAGCAGCGCAGGCTGGGGGGGCTGCTGGATGTTTTTTTGGGAGGGGACAGTTCGCCTCCTGGGCTCTGCCTCGTGCCGGGAATTGGCACGGAGTCGGGCTGCTGAGCTGGTAAATCCCTTCCCAATGCGGGGGGGTTGCATCTGCCCCCTTAAAATTTGGGGAAAGTGGGGTTTTTGGTTGTGAAGGTAAATGTCTTTTTTTGGTTTTCCTCCTGGCAGAGCTCTGCTCGCTGCCCAAGGCGGTGGGACAGTGCCGGGCCTCGATGCCGCGGTGGTGGTTCAACATCACTGGCGGTTCATGCCAAAGCTTCGTCTTTGGTGGCTGCAAGGGGAATGCCAACAACTTCCTGACGGAGCGGGAATGTCAGGAGAGCTGCGTCCTCGGAGGGAGTAAGGTCACTGTGGAGGGGGGGGACATGGACACACACGGTGCTGATCCCATCCCTGGGGGGATCTGGGGATCATCCTGGCATTCACCGCGAGTGGAAGTTGCGGTGAATGCTGACGCGGCTGCGTCCCGGTTTGGGGGGAATCCCTCACCCAAATCCTCCCCCGGGAACCAGCTCAGGAGGCTTTAACACCCGAATTTGGCGTCAAACACCCCAAAATAACTCACCAAATTGGGTCATTTGCAGTTCTTTTTTATGGTTTTGGCATCGAACACCCCAAATAACCCACCAAACTGGGTCATTTTGGGTTTGTGGTTTGATTATTTTTTTTTAATCATTTTCCCCAGCTCCAAAGAAACCTGAGCATTGCGCCGAGCAGACCGAAGCCAACTTCACCTACAATGGTAAAACCTCACTGCGATGCTTGGTGCTGCTGAATCCCTTCCCTTCCCCCCCCATTTCCTTGGGCAAGGCCAGGAGAATTTGGGGGGTGGTCTGTGCCCAATGTACCCTCCCTTAAATCTTCCCCCCCCCAGCATACTGCACTGTCCCCCGGGTGACCGGCCCATGCCGTGCCTCCTTCCTGCGCTGGTACTACAGCCCGGCAAACCGAACCTGCCAGCGATTCATCTATGGTGGCTGCCAGGGAAATAAGAACAACTACCAGAATGAAGAGGAATGCTTGAAACGCTGCAGCCCCAAGCCAGGTGAGGGGCAGGGGACTGTCCCCGAGCAGCCTTGGGGACATTCTGGTGTCCCCATCCCCTGTCCGCCCCATCTCACTCCGGTTTCCTTTCCTGCAGAAGATACCAGTGGCACCGGTGCCAATTTCCGTGGCGATTTTCTCTCTACCAAAGGTAAGCGCTGGCAGGGCTCCCTTCTCCACCTCCCTTGGGCACATGGGTGACATCCTGATGTTCCCTCTTTTTTTTGGGGTGTCCCCCCCCTCCCCACACACACACAGTGCTGGCACTGGGGGTGCTCCTGGCCATCCTGGCAGCCATTTTGTTGGGTTATGTGACGGACATCACCCTCAAGACGTGCCAGAGAAAACCAGAGCTGCTGGGAGTGGGAACGAGATGGAGCCCCGGCAATGACAAGGAATATCTGATGAGCAATGCCTACACCCTCTGAGAAGGGGGGGGTGCATCCCCTCTTTCTGGACACTACCACCCCACCCCCCCCCCCAAGGTGGGAGGACTGCCCCCTCCCTATGATGTCTCTGGTGCATTTTGGGCACCTCACTTGTTCTTTGTAATTATTTTTATTATTTTTCCTCTTTTTTTCGGGGCTTTTTTTTTTTAATTATTTTGTAGAAAAACAGGGTTGTGGGGAAACACTAGTGGGGGATGGGAGAATCCCTCTCCCATGAGGGGGGGGGTTCTCCCCCCCCTTCCCTGGCTTTTCCCACCTGGATTCAGCAGCTGGCTGTGCACCTGGAGGGGGGGGCAGACCCTCTCCCAGTGATTTGGGGGGGGTCTTAGTGCTTTTGGGGGACCCTGTCCCCTTGCTTTTGGGGGGGGGGCATGTGGGGGGTGTTCCTGACTGTTGTGTCAAATCAACCAGATTTAGGGTTTAATTATTAATTTTGGGGGTGTTTTTTTTAATACGTTAGAGGGATTTATTTTTTTTTCTGAATAAAGGGAGATGTGAACCACCCTCTGGGGGGGGCTTGGGTTTCTTGGGGTGGGTGGGGGGCACCCTAAAAGTCCCTGAGGGGGGTGGGGAGGCTGAGAATCTCAACCATGGGGAGAGTGGGAAGCTCTCATGGGCCTGGGACCCCCCCCCCAAGCCCAGATGAGGCCCTTTGAGGGGGGGGCAAAAACAGGGTGTCCAGGCCCCTAGGGGGGCACTTGCACCCCCTTATATGTGGCCCCTCCCAGTCTGCTGGCTCAGCAAGGATAAACCCTGTGGCCCCACCCTGGTGCTGGCTGGGCTGGATCTGGAACACACCTGGGGGGGGTCCCCCCTATTCCCCCCCCACAACCTGCTGGGGAAAATTGGGGTGTTGGGGGGGGAAGGGACAGAACTGTCCCTGGTTTGGGTGGGGGGATCCTGAACCTTGGCCCCCCCACCATGCAAATACACCCCCCCAAAAGTATTTGGACCCCACCCCAAAAGGCACTGCCCAGGGCAAGGCCTGTCTGTCCTGCCCCCCCCCATGCACCCATAGAAGCCCGGGGGGGCTGGGCTGGTGCTGCAGCTGCTGGCAGCTCCCCCTGCCATGGACAAGCAGCACCACAAGGAGCCAAGCAAAAAGCACAAGGTGAGGGGCTGTGCAGACCCTCCCCCACCCTGGCACTGAACCCCAGGCCGCCTCCCCCCCCCCCCCAGGGACCCCCACAGCCCAGCACCCATGGCCCTGAGGACCCCAAACTCCTGGGACCCCCACAGCTCCCCCCTACTTTAGGGATGCCCCCCAGTCCTGGAACCCCACACTCACCTAGCCTGGGGACCCCCACACTGCAGAGTGCCCCACCCCAGTGACCCTCACAGCCCCAGGATTGCCCCCCAAGCTTGGGGACCCCATTACACCAGGACCACCCCCCCCAACTCCAGCACCCCAGAACCTTGAGACCCCACTGCTCCAGCACCCCCTGAGCCCTGGGACCCTGCCCCCTGCTGGGTGGGGGGCACCCCAGGGCCCCCTCTAATTCCACACACACACACCCTCCCCCCCCAGGATGGCCACTCCTCTGACTCCTCCAGTTCCAGCTCTGACAATGAGGGAAAGGTAAGGACAGAGCCTTCCCCCATGTCCCCTGCACCCCAAAATCCCTTTGCACCCCATTTTGGGGGGCAACACAGCCCTATGTGTGTCCCCCCCACCCCATTAACACCCCTGCCCCCCAGCACCATGGCCCCAGCCACAAGCACAAGAAAAAGGACAAACTGCACAAGAAACCCAAAGAGAAGAAAAGTCACTGGGGGGGGGGGGACAAGGGGCTGACAAGGCCCCCCCCCCCCCCCATGGGGTGTCACCTGTGTGTCCCCCCACACTTATAAAGAGCTTGAAGGCATCACCAGAGCAAAGTCCACATGTCACACCCTGGTGTCACTGGGTGGGGGGGGACAAAACCCCAGGGGTGGCTGCCCCCACACCCTGGAATTCTGGAGGGGGGGGGCTGAAAGGAGACCCCAAAACCTGGTGGCTTTAGCTGGGGGACACCCCCCCCCAACAGCTTGTTCCCACACCCCTAAAAGCAACACCTGTGACATGGCAGGGGGCCCCACTATCCAAAGACCCCCAAGTGGCCTGCACCCCCTCAAAAGCAGGGGTAACCCACCCCACCCCAAAAAAATGGGGTACAGATACCACACCATGCTCCCCAGGCAGCATTTATTGAAGCAGCTGAGGGCAAAGTGGGGTTCAGGGCTGGGCACAAAGTGGGTTTGCAGGGAGTAAAACAGGGTTGGGGGGGTAAAATGGGGTTCAGGGGGCCACCCCTCACCTGAGGAGGTGGTAGGTGAGCCAGTACATGAAGAGGGGCTGGGCAGTGGCAATGGCCATGGTCAGGTACATCCGCAGCTGGTTTTTGGCCCCTTGCACCAACACCCCCTCGGCTGCCGCCTCCGACAGCAGCTTCAGCCGCAGTGTCCTGATCTGTTGTGGGGAGTGGGAGCAGGAAAAAAAAAAGGGAGTGAAGCCCCTCCAAAAAGCATTCCCCTTTTTTCCCTGCACCCCTTTTTTTTCTTTTTTTTTTTTACCATGAAGATGAATATGCTGAGGCAGCACCAGCTCAGCACCACATAGTAACCAGTTCGGCCGAAGAGGAGCCCAAAGACGAGGCCGATGATCATCCTGCTGTCAGCAGAGGGGGGTTTATCAAGCTGTAGTCCGTCCGTCCCCCCAAAATAAAACACACCCACACACACTAAAAAACCACCTCTCACCCCACGTATTTGTAGCCGGCAAAGGCGATGAGGTCGATGGTGGTGAGGTCGGTGGTGACGGTGACGAGGTAGAGGCTGAGGAGGACAGCCAGCACCTCCACGATCAACCAGGCCAGCGCCGAGCTCGCCTGCAAGCCCAGGCTGTCGGGGGAGAATCTGGAGGGGGGAACAGACACCTTAAATTTGGAGAGGGGGGCATGGTTTTGCTTGCACCCCCTTTCGGGGGGGGGGGGGGGGAACTTGGGTGTCAGCATCCTCCTCACCTGTTCTGGGTGCCCAGAGCCAAGCCGGCAACGAGGATGTAGGTGACGAAAGCCATCACTGGGACACACACACACAAAACACATGTCACCAGAGAGGGGGGCACAGGGGGAGATAGGGGACATGGAGGGGCCAGAAACATACCCGGGATGTAGAGATCGGGGGCGTTGACGTCGAAACGGGGGGCAACTGGGGTATCCTGCTGGTACCTCACCTGCCAGTCCTTGGTGAAGGGGGGATGGAAAACACCGTTAGGCCCCCCCCCCCCCCCGGGGCCCCGGTAATGCCCCCCCCCGGTACCGGCCCCCCCTCACCTGATGCACGAAGGGAAAAATGAGGAGCCCCAGTTTTCTGCCCACGTAGACAGTGTCCACAGCAAAATAATACTTCAGTCTCCCCACCGGGATGAACCGATCGAGCTGTGGGGAAGTAAAAAAGCCGTGAAGGGGGTGGGTCCCGGTAACCGGCGGCGCCCCCCCCCCCCGGTACCACTCACGTTACGGTCCACGATATCGCGGCCCTGACTGGCCAAACTGCTGCCGTAAACCACGGCCAGGCTAGATACCGGTTCTCTCAGGAAAGAAGCGGGAGGTGGGTAGGGGGAGGAAACGGGAGGCGGACCCCCATAACCCCGGCCCGGTTGGGCCCCGCCACCGCCTCCGCCTCCCGCCGCGCTGGTATCATCGAAGAGAGGGTGAGGATCCGCCATACGCGGGGCCGCCACCGGTACCCGGCGTTTAGGGGCTGCGGGGAGAGGAGAAGTGAAGCCTGAGGAGGTGTTGGACGGTCGGAACCGGTCGCCTCAACCCCACCCCCCGCGCTCACCATGCCGCTCCAGCTCCATCCTGCCACATCTCCCACTTCCGCTAGCTAGCGCGTCACGTGTCTCCTCTCCGGCGCTGCGTTGATTGGCCGCTCTGCCGGAAGTCGTTGGCAGCCCCGCCCTTCAGGTAACTGGAAGCGAGGGGGCGGGGAAGTGGGAGGGGGCGGGGAAGTGGGAGGGGGCGGGGAAGTGGGAGGGGGCGGGGAAGTGGGAGGGGGCGGGGAAGTGGGAGGGGGCGGGGAAGTGGGAGGGGGCGGGGGGAGGACCCGGGATGTCGTGCCCGGCTTCAAGATGGCGGCATCTGCCCCGCCTGGTGTCGCCATGGCAACGGAGCAGGCCTGGGCGGGGCCTGGTGGTCCCCATGTGGCCCCAGGGCTGTGGTGGCCCCAGGGCCACAGTGTCATGGCCATGGCCCTGGTGGCTGTGGTGTCCCCAGGGCCACGGTGTCCCCAGGGATGTCCCCAGGGCTGTGGTATCATGGCCATGGAGATGGCCGTGGTGGCCAGTGTCCCCAGCACCATGGTGTCCCTTGGGTGTCATCATCCCCATCCCCACAGCCCACGTCGCTCCACAGAGGCTGGGCAGGGTCCACCACGTCCCTGTCCCCCCCCCAACCAGGACCCCCCCCCCCCCCCCCCCCCCCGTGTGGGTGTCCATGTCCCCTGTTATGTGTCTGTCCCCCCGCCCCCCCCCCCCACATCACCAGGGTGGCCACAGCAGGAAACTGCTGGTCCCGTGGGAGTGTGTGACAGTCCCGTTGAGAGAAGGGGAGTTAAGGGAATCTTAGTAGATATGGATGTAGATTGGAACTGTTTCATAATTATCTAGCTTGTAATGAAGTTAAAGGAATTTCAATAGAAGTAGACATAGCCCAAGGGGATGAGAAATGATGTTTAACATTTACATTGTTGAAACTAACTAAAGCAAGAGATAGTCCCTGATAAGAAGCAGCAGTCGACCCCAAGAACCAGCCAAGACCGGCCTTGTGATTTGGATAAATGCCAAGGAGCGACTGAGTCTGCGCAGGGACAGGTTAAGAGTTCACCGCGAAGACATACAGCCTTCATCTTCACGACCACCATAAGGAGGCACTGCGCAGGCGCAGTTGAGAGGAGACTATGGAAATTACTTACTGGAGCTAATTTTAATATGAAGCGGGGATAGGTCATGCCAATGTATAGGCGTAATGCGAAACTCTATGTATATGTAACACTTGACTGTATAAATTTGAAGCGAACTGCCAAGTCAGGCGCACACGACTTTGGTGGGACTACCCCCCGTGCTGCCCAGCGCTGAATGAACATATCTATTTTACAATCTCACTGATTGTGGAGTCTGTTTTCCGCACGTCACCATGACTGCTGGGCACTTCCGGGGGGGATGGACGGACAGACGGACACCCTGTCTGTCTGTGGCGGGAGGTGTGACCTGTTATAAACGCTCGTGACAAATTGGAGGAGCCAATTTGTATTGAATAAAAAAATCGAATTTATTAGCAAGCGATAAGAGAGCAAAACAGCGCTGGGCGGCCGGGGAGGCAATGCTCCGCCACAGGCCCGCAACTTTATGTTACTGTTACATTCCTTATATACATTTCATGTACCCCTTTCTTGTAAGTCTCCGCCTTGTCCTGCTTCTTCTTTCTTCACTTGTGCAGGTCTGTTACTATGCAGATTTGGTAAATTTTCTCAAGGATGAGTATCCTTTGATGTAGAATGTCTTTTGATGTGGAGAAATACAGTCTTGGTTAATTGCAGCTGTTGTCCTTCCTCTCCTTATCTAGTAAGTTATAGCCATTGCTTTTTTCCCCCTTATCTAGTAAGTTATAGCCATTGCCCTCTTCCCGTGACCTTTACGCATCACTTAAGCAAGTTTTTGTTAATTACACAAGGCATATGTTAACTCTCAATATGTGTCTTCCCCCTTCTCGATTTCATGAACAATGTTAACCCGTTCATTACATGACCTAGGGGGGTTCCTGCCCCCCCACCTTGGCCTGGTGCCTACTGACCAGTCACTCCAGTTGCACCCCAGTACTGGGCACCCTGGTACTGGGCACCCCAGCTGCACCCCAGTACCAGCCACCCCAGTTGCACCCCAACCCCCCAGTTATCCCCCATTACTGGGCACCCCAATCCCCCAGTTGCCCCCCATTACTGGTCAACCTAGTTGCACCCGAATCCCCCAGTTGCACCCCATTACTGGTCATCCCAGTTACCCCCCCATTACTGGTTCCCTGGGGGGGTGCTGCCCTCCCTCCCACCACCCATTACCCCCCGCCCCGCCCCGGGGCGGATCCCGGGGGCGGTCAGAGGCCGCGGTGATGGGCACGGGGCCATGGGGTGCGGCACGGTGCTGTTGGTGGTCGCCTACGCTGGGCTGCTGTTGCTGGGAGCACTGGGGCTGTGGGTGCTGGAGGGGACACCCGGGACCCCCAATGCCTCCGAGTGGGACCTCACCACCGCCTTCCTCTTCTCACCACCCTCCTCACCACCGTGGGTAAGGGCAGCATCCCTGGGAGCACCTGGACCCCTGGGACCCCCCCCGAAGATCTGGGACCCCCTGGGACCCTCGGGAGATCGGGGACCCCTGTGTGCACTGGGACACCTGTGTGCACTGGGACCCCTGGGAGCTTGGGGACCCCTGGGACCCCCGTGAGTGCTGGGACCCATGGGACCACTGTGAGCACCGGGACCCCCATGTGCACCCCATGATCCCTGGGACCCCCATGCACCCCAGGACCCCAGTGTGCACCCCAGGAACCCCGTGTGCACCCCAGGACCCCCTGCACCCCATGATCCCCCAAGCCCCCCCGCACCCCCAGGCCCCCCACCATACCCCTCCAAGACCACAACCCCCCCATCCCCCCCACCTACACCCCCATCCCCATGTCCTCCCCCCCTCCCCAAGCTCCAGCTCTGGGTTGAGGGGTGGGGGGCACGCCATTAACCCCCCCCCCCTTCCTCCCCCCCCCCGCAACAGGCTATGGCTCGGTGGCCCCCCTCTCGGCAACTGGCAAAGCCTTCTGCATGGCCTACGCCGTGGTGGGCATCCCCATCACCATGTTGACGTTGATGGCAACCGTCCAACGGTTGATGGTGCCCTTGGTCCACCGTCCCCAGTTGTACCTACAGGCGCGATGGGGCTACAGACGGCATGGGGCTGCCCGTACCCACTTCATCTTCTTGGTGGGGGTCACCTCGGGGGTCTTGGTGCTTCTCCCCACCACTGGGTTCTACATCCTTGAAGGTACTTGGACCTACTTGGACGCCGTCTACTTCTGCGTCATCTCTTTGCACCATTGGGTTGGGGGATCTCATGCCGGCTGAGCAACCGGGTCAACCGTTGAGGCAACTCTACCAAGTAGCCGTAGCCGGTGAGTAGAATTGGGGGGGGGGTCGGACCCCCCCACGCACCCCCCCGCCCCAAAATTGGAGGTCTTGGAAGGGTTGAGGTTGGGTTCTTGACGTCTTGGCCCGCCACCGCCAGCGTATCTGCTGCTGGGGTTGACGGGCGTCCTGCTGTTGGCACAGACCTTCCATCAGTTGGCCGAGCTCCACGGCGTCACCAGTGTTGCCGGCAGCATCTCGGCACCAGATGAAGCCACCGAGTTGTTGGAGGGGACAAGGGATGGGGAGAAACCAGCTGGGGGGGCCAAGGTGGGGGGGGGAATACATCAACGGGTAGCGTCGGTAGCATTCCTGGGTGGGGATGGGGGACACCAGGGCGGGGGGGGGAATAAAAGGGTGCTCAAAGCAGGTTGGTTTCACCATGTTCACCCCATGGTTTGGAGGGGAACGACAGGAAGGGTGGTGAGGACCCAGGTGTCCAGGGTGGTTTCCGATGGCAACCACCCATTTTTGGGGTGTCGAGAGGAGGGGGGGGTCCCCAATCCCACGAGGACTTCCAAATCCCATGGCAGGGGGGGTCCCAGTGTCAATGGGGGGGTGTCCAAGTGCTAGGGGGGTCCCCCCCAGTCCCATAGGGGGGTCCCAGTTCCAGGGGGGGGGGTCCTAGTCCTGGAGGGGGGCACCAGCACCATAATGGACTCAGCCCCACAGGGTCCCAGCACCCCTGGGGGGGCGGGGGTCCTGCCTGGACCCAAATATCCCCCCCAAAACGGGGGGGGGGGGATGAAAACCACCCCCCAGGCACCCTCATTTTATAGAAAACCTTTATTCTGTAAAAGTGTGTGTGTGTTCCCAAACTGACCCACTCCCTGCCCCCCCCCGGGATGCTTTACCACAGCACCCCGACACGGGGGTGGGGGGGAGACAACACAGAGCCAGGTGCCAGCGGGGGCACCCATGGGTGCTCCCCCATGGTCCGGGTGGGGGGCAGGATGGACCCCCCCCCATCAAATCCCAGATCCTATATATATATATAAAATATATATACACACACAATAAATATAGGGCCCCCGGCATGGCGGGGGGGGGTCCTCAGGCATGAGGGCGTGCAGGCAGGCAGCGGGGGGGGGCCAGTGCCAGGACGTGGCCGGGGGGGCACAGGCAGCGGTAGGAGCCAGGGGTGTTCAGGCAGTGGCCAGGCAGGCAGAGAGCTGCCTGCGAGCACTCGTCGATGTCTGTGGGGGGGGGAATGGGAGGGATATTGGGGGGGGGGTACACAAAGAAGGGGTGGTTGCTGCTCCGGAGGAGCATGGGTGCTGGGGAGGGGGACTGGGTGCAGGGGAGGGGGTTTGGGTGCAGGGGAGGGGGGTTGGGTGGTGCGGGGGGGGGTGTCTGGGTGCCAGGGAGGGGGTCTGGGTGCAGGGGAGGGGGTTTGGGTGCCAGGGAGGGGGTCTGGGTGCTGCGGACAGGGTCTGGGTGCTGCGGGGGGGGGTCTGGGTGCAGGGGAGGTGGTCTGGGTGGAGGGGAAGGGGTCTGGGGTGCCAGGGGGTATCAGGGGGGTGCCAGGATGGGGGGCTGGGTTCCAGAGGAGTCAGGGTGCTGGGGGGGGGGGTCAGGGTGGGGGGGGGTCTCACCGACACAGTCCAGCCGGGCAGGGTCCAGCCGGTACCCTGGGTCACAGTCGCAGGTGAAGCCGTCAGGCACCCGAATGCAGCGCCCATGCTGGCACCCACTCAGCACCCCACACTCTTCCTCCCCCGCTGCAATGGTGGTAGGGTGTTTGTGGGGGGGATATCAGGATTGGGGGGGGGTCACCACCACCTTCCCCCCCATCACCCTTCCTGTACCCCAAAAAACTCACCATCTTCCTCCTCTTCATCCTCACCTGCCTCCTCAATGAACCCCCCGGTCTCATGGGGTTGGTAGGACCAGGGGGGGCCAGGGTGGGGGTCGGGGGGCTCGTAGCGGGGTCCCCGGGGTCGATGGGTGAAAGGACGTCGAGGGTCCTCGAAATCATCACCCTCATAACGGGGGGGGGCGTAAAGAGGGTCCCCCCGGGGGTCATAACCCCCCGCTGCCCCCCCAAAGCCGTAGAGGTCGTAGTCAGAACGGAGAGGTGGGGGGGGGACGCGAGGCCCCCCAAAAATGGCGGGGCCGTATGGGAGCCCATAAGGGGGGGCGAAATCGGGGGCATATTCGTAGGAGGGGGGGGTGCGGGGGGGGCCGTAGCTGGGGGGGCGCAGGACGTTGCAGAGGAACTCGAAGTCGTCTGGTGGGGAGGGGAGAAGGAGAAGGTGGGTTTGGGGGACCCCCACCCCATGCAGCCTGGAGGGTGGGGCATGAGGGTCCCCATCATTGGGGATGTAAGGGGGCCCCCCCCATCACTGCGGGGGCTGCAAGGGACCCCCCCCATCACTGGGGGGGCTGTGGGGATGCAAAGGGGTCCCCATAATTGGGAGGGCTACAAGGTGTCACCCCATAACTGGGGGGGGCTACAAGGGACCCCCTATCATTGGGGGGGGCATAGGGATGCAGGGGGTCCCCCATCGCTTGGGTTAAGTGGGGGGAGCAGGGGGTCCCCACATTGCTGGAGAGGGTCAGCAGGGTCCCCATTATGGGGGTGCAGGGGGTCCCCCCATTGCCTGGGGTCAGCAGGGATGCAGTGGGTCCCCATCACAGGGATGCAAGGGGATTGGGGGGGGAGCATGTGCCCCCATATTGCAAGGAGGGCGATGCCAACCCAGCACCCATCATGGGGTGGGGAAGATTTGGGGGTACTGAAGGAGGGGAGGGGGGCATCACCTGAGTGGCGGGTGGGGCAGAGGGCGCAGTCCACGCCCCATGCCTGCCCGTACAGGCAGCAGCACTCAGTGTAGGTGACCTGCCTGTCCAGCCGGGGTCTGCCGCACACCAGGTCGACCCCCACCTCCTGCCAGCACACGGCCTGGGCAGCGTCTATGGGGCAAATTTGGGGAAGGGGGACATGACACACACACCAGCATCAGGCGGTGGACACCCCCCCTTCCTTGCCCAGCAACCCCTCCCCACCACCACCCGTAGGTGGGACCCTCACCCAGGTGGGTGTCGTTGGTGATGCAGCGGCGCTGGGACCCGTCCAGGACCAGTGGGGGGGGGGCAGGAGCAATAGTAGGAGCCCACCGTGTTGACGCAATGACCCCCCAGGCAGGGCTCTGCCTCCTCTGCCCCACACTCGTCGTTATCTGGGGGGGAGAGGGGCAGGGGGTTAGGCAGGGGGCTGGGGGTGCAGGCAGCGGGTCAGGGTGCAGGCAAGGGTGAGGGTGAAGGCAGGGACTGGGGTGCAGGCAGGGACTGGGGTGAAGGCAGGGATTGGGGTGCAGGCAGGGGGCCAGGGTGAAGGCAAGGGGTCAAGGTGCAGGCAAGGGTGAGGGTGAAGGCAGGGATTGGGGTGCAGGCAGGGGTTGGGGTGCAGGCAAGGGTGAGGGTGAAGGCAGGGATTGGGGTGCCAGCAGGTGGTCAGGGTGCAGGCAGGGGTGCAGGCAGGAGGTGGGGGGGTGTCTCACCCACGCACTGCAGGTGCTCCTGCTCATAGTAGTAGCCGCTGGGGCAATAGCAGCTGAAGCCAGGGGAGGCATTGAGGCAAACCCCCCCCCAGCAGAGCTGGGGCCTGAAGAGCTGACACTCGTCCACGTCTGGGGGTACGGGCAGTGTCAGGGGGTCCCCAAAGTGGGGGGGGGACCCCAGCGGGCACCAGGCCCGGTTGTGGGGAGCACTCACCTGCCGGCAAGTTTTGGGGGCCGATGGGGGCTTGGCCGTGCCCATATGGGCAGATGGTGAGGTGATCATCTGGGGGGGGCGGTGTGGTCACCAAGATGGGTCCTGCCTGTGCACCCCGATCCCTGCCCGTACACCCCATCCCCTGCCTGTACACCCCCTCCTGCCCCCCATGCCCCCCCCAAACCCAGGACACCACCAGCGCGCCCAGGCCAAGGGCTGAACCCCCCAACCGAGGGGGCTGGACCCCAGGGGGGTGGGGGGGAGCTTTGGGGTGTTGAGGGGGGGTCCAGAGGGGTCCTACCGGTGCTGGGGGCCGGGCAGGGCTGGGCAGGGCATTGGGTGCCCCAAGCCCAGCCCAGGCTGCAGCAGCATTGCTGTTGGGTGATGTTGGGTGCCAGCACCCCACAAGCTTTGCTGAAACAGGCGGCCGTGCCGGGGGGCTGGGGAGGGGTTTGGGGGGCAGGGGGGGGGCCACAATGCCCCGTCACAGGGTCAAATTCATCCCGGCTGTCGGGGCAGAGGCAGAGGAAGGAGCCTTCGACGTTCTCGCAGCGTTCGGCCCCGCAGACCCCCCGTAACATCTCGCATTCGTCCACATCTGCAGGAAACATGATTAGATTGGGGGGGGGGGGTTGGTCCCCAGGTGTCATCATCATGTGTCGTGTCATCCCCCCTGTCCCAGGTCCCCAGCTGTACCCACGCAGTGGTGGCCATGGCGGGCGGTTTCGTAGCCTGGGTCGCAGGCACACTGGAAGGAGCTGGGGAGGTTGTGGCAGGTGGCGTGGGCTCCGCACAAGG
The DNA here is from genome assembly GCF_947461875.1 of Haliaeetus albicilla. Taxonomy (NCBI): domain Eukaryota; kingdom Metazoa; phylum Chordata; class Aves; order Accipitriformes; family Accipitridae; genus Haliaeetus; species Haliaeetus albicilla. The sequence continues at coordinate 35,380,748 of NC_091515.1, read as the reverse complement.
TCCCGTTGGAGCATTCGTCCACGTCTGAGAAAGGGTGTGGGAGCGTTTTGGGGGGGGGGTCCGTGGTGGGTGACCCTGCAACCCTAGCATGGTGCTGAGCCCACCCTGGTGTTGGGCTTCTGCATCTCTGCGCAGCGTGGGGTGGGCCTTCGGTAGCCCTGTGCCCCATGGCTCTTCTGCAACCCTGTGCCTCATGGCATGGTCCCTCTGCCCCTCTGCGCCCCATGGCACAGTGTCCCCATCCCGTATGCATGGTCCCCTACTCACCCCCCCCCAGTGCTGCCCACCCTGGCACTCACCGATGCAGTCCCCGCCATCACCAGCCCGGTAGCCGGGCTGGCAGTCAGTGACGCAGCGGTAGGAACCGGGGATGTTGTCGCAGCGTTGGGCACCACAGAGGCTGGCACCATACTCCTGGCACTCGTCCACGTCTGCGGGGACAGTGGGGACACCCCAGGGCCAGCCGGGGGGCATGGCAGGCTGGGGACACCGGGGATGCCCCAGCTCCAGGCCAGGAGCAGCCCCATGTCCACCCTGGTCCCCAAGTCCATCCCTGTCCCTGTGTTCATCCCAGTCCCAGTGCCCATCCCAGTCCCCGTATCCATCCCAGTCCCCATGCCCACCCTGGTCCCTGTGCCCATCTCACTGCCCATGTCCATCCCAGTACCACCCCAGCACTCACCGACACAGTCCCCGCTGTCACCAGCCCGGTAGCCAGGCTGGCAATCAGTGACGCAGCGGTAGGAACCGGGGATGTTGTCACAGTGTTGGGCACCACAGAGGCTGTCACCATACTCTTGGCACTCGTCCACGTCTGCAGGGACAAGCCACCCTCAATGCCAGTCCCATGGCCCCGCGCAGTGCCCATCCCCTCCCTGGGGATGGCTGCAGCCCCTCACCCTGGCACAGGGCCTTGTCAGCATCAGTGCGGAAACCCGCCGGGCAGTGACATTCAAAGGAGCCGTCGGTGTTGGCACAGCGGCCGCCCTCGCAGATGCCCCCATGCTGGCACTCATCCACGTCTGCTGGGAGGCACGGGGTGAAGGGGGGGGCACGAGGGGGACCAGGGTGGGCATGGGGACTGGGATGGGGACCAGGATAGGTATGGGGACATGGGGACCAGGAGGAGTATGGGGACGTGGGGACTGGGATGGGCACGGGGACTGGGATGGGTATGGGGACATGGAGACTGGGATGGATACAGGAGATCAGGATGGGCATGGGGACCGGAATGGGCATGGGGACCATGACTGGCACGGTGAGCAGGTTGGGCAGAGGCGGGTGGGGTACAGGTGTCACCCACCGGTGCAAGCAGTGCCCTGGGGGGTGCTGGTGTAGCCCTGGGCACAGAGGCAGGTGTAGGAGCCCTCGGTGTTGAGGCACTCGCCGTGGGGGAAGCAGAAGTTGCCCTCCAGGCACTCATTGACATCTGCGGGCACACCATGCCATCAGGGCAGGTGACAGAGGGGGGGGACACAACACATGGTGATGCCGTGAGGGTCCCCACTCACCCGTGCATGGAGCACCGCCGGTGCCCGCCTGGTAACCACGCCGGCACTCGCAGCGGAAGGAGCCCTCTGTGTTGGCGCAGCGGCCACGGGGACCGCAGGGGGAACCCACCGCACACTCGTCCACATCTGGGGGGGGCAAAAGGGTTACAGGGGGGTCCCCAGTAGGATTTGGGGGTGCTCCTTGGGAGGGACAGGGTGAGGGTACCTGCACAGTGGCCACGGTGTAGCTGGAAGCCCTCGCGGCAGGGTTGGCACTGGAAGGAGCCCAGGGTGTTGATGCACTCTTGGCCAGGGCAAGCAAGGTGGTTCTCACACTCGTCAATGTCTGTGTGGGATGGAGAGGTTGGGGTACTGGCATGGTGAGCCCGTGGTGTGGTGACGCTGTTGCATGGGGAGGCTGTGGCACGTTGATCTCATGGCATGGGGAGATCATGGCATGGTGATCCCATGGCATGGTGACCCCAAGACATGGTGAGTCCATTGCACCTGGGCACCATGGCATGGTGACCCTATGACATGTTGAACCTATGGCATGGTGACCTCATTGCACTGGGAGAACATGGCATGGTGACCCCATGACATGGTGATCCCATAGCATGGTAACCCTATGGCAAGGTGACCCCATGGCATGGTGACCCCCCCCACACACCGCGATGACCCCACACCATGGTGATGCCCCATCGTGGCACAGATTCATCCTCCGTCCCCCCCATCCCCCCACTCACCCTCGCAGGGTTCATCCAGCACCGTCCCCCGGTAGCCGGCGGGGCAGGCGCAACGGTAACCACCGGGCAGGTTCTCGCAACGCCCATGGGTGCAGGGTGGGGGGCTTTGGGCACACTCATCCACATCTGCGAGGACACGGGCTGGTCTCAGGCCACCCAAGGACCCAGGTGTCCCAGTGGGTGGCACCTAGGGTCCCCACTGACCTTGGCAGTCAGTGCTGGCGGCGCTGGGGCGGTAGCCAGGGGAGCAGAGGCAGCGGTAACTCCCCACCGAATTCTCACAACGACCATTGGGGCAGGGCCAGGGGCTGCGCCGACACTCGTCCACGTCTGGGGAGAGCACGAGGTGGGTGGGTGGGTGCAAGGATAGGTGGGTGCCTGGAAGGATGGGTGGGTGCATGGAGAGGTGGATAGGAGAGATGGGTGCTCAGAGGGATGGGTGGGTGCGTGGAGAGGTGGATGCATGGAGCGATGGAAAGATGGGTGCGTGGAGAGGTGGGTGCATGAAGAGATGGGAGTTTGGAGAGGTGGGTGCCCAGAGGGATGGGTGGGTGCCTGGAGGGATGGGTGGGTGCATGGGGAGATAGACAGGAGAGGTGGGTGCATTGAGAAACAGATGGGTGCATGGAGAGGTGGGTGCCCAGAGGGATGGGTGGGCGCATGGAGCGATGGATGGGTGCCCAGAGAGCTAGAAAGGAGAGGTGGGTGCATGGGGAGGTGAGTGGGTGCCCAGGAGAGATGGATGGGTGCCCAGAGAGGTGGGTGGCTGCACGGACAGACAGATGGACAGGGCCCCCAGTCCCTCGTGTCCCCATCAGCCTGGAGCTCCCTCCCCCTGCTCTCCCCCTGCCACTGCCCTCACCGATGCAGTGGGTGCCCTGGGTGCTGAGCCAGAAGCCGGGGTGGCAGAGGCAGGTGTAGCCACCCTGACGGGGGACGCAGTGCCCGGGGCCGCAGATCTGGGGGTTCCTCTCGCAGATGCTGACGACAGCTGCTGCAAAAGGCGGGGGGCAACGACGACGGGGGGGGCCTGGGCACATGCGTGTGCAACCGCGCACACTCATGCAAGCACCATCGAGTGTGTATGTGCAACAGTGCATGCTTGCAACTGTGCACATGTGCAAGGCTGCGTGCATGCATACACGTGCAACCCCGCACACCTGCAGCCCTGCGTGCAACTGTGTACGTGTGCAGCTCTGCATGCACACAACCGTGCATGCGTGCAAACACACATTCATGTGCAACTGTGCATGTGCAACTGTGCATTCATGCAGCTGTGCAAGGGTGAAACCACACACGCATGTGCAACAGTGCATATGTGCAACCATGCACACTCTGCTTGTATGCAACAGTGCATGTGTGCAAGCACACACACGTGCAGCAGTGCATGTGCAACCATATGGGGGTGCACCCATGCATGCACTTGCTTGTGCATGCATGCAACTCTGCACATGTGAAACCACGCACATACATGCAACAGAGCATGTGTGCAACCCTGCACACCTGTGCAACCACGAGCAACTGGGCATTCATGCAACGGCGCATGCGTGCAACCATGTGCGTGTGTGCAAAGTGTGCATGCACGCAACTGTCGGCATACACATGGAAGCATCACGTGCAACTGTGCGCTTCCATGCATGTGTGCATGCAACCACGCGTGCATGCAACTGTGCACACATGTGCAGCCCCACGCAAACCTGCGTGCATGCAAATCTGCAACTGTCCCCCCCGCCCCAGACCCCCCCCAAACCCCTACCTGGGCCTGGCCCCTCCTGGGTGGGCAGGGTGGGGAAGGGTCCCACCAACCCCTGGGTGGGTCGTGGTACCACAATGACCTCGGGGGCGGGGGGGGGCCTCTCGGGGACCAGCGGTGGCCTCGTGGGGACGGGTGGCATCCAGGTGATGGGCAGGGGACCTGGGTGCCGTTCCTCCTGCCAGCGGGCTACAGGGCGAGGGTGGGGGTGAGGGGGACCCCAGCAGGCGTGGGGTGCTGGTTAAGGGGTGGGGGGACAAATGGGTGCTCACGAGTGGCAGGGGGGGTGGTGGTGACAACGCGGGGATGTCCAAGGGGGACGTGGGCCAGATCCTGCCCCAGGTAACGGGTGTTGTAGCGAAGGTCAGAAGCGGAGTAATGGTAACCAGGACCGGCCGGGCAGATCTCCTTGAACCCCTCTGTGATGGGGGGCAGGGCGTGAAAATTTGGGGGGGGTGTCACCCCCCAAATCTGCACCCCACCACCCCCCACAGAGCAGCACCCAAGCATCCTCGGAGCATCCCTAGGGATGAAGGGTGCTGGGAGGGGACCCAGGTATCCGGTGGGGGGGGGGGGGGGGTGTTGGGGGGGGTCTCACCAGAGCCAAAGGGGGGGCAGCGGTGGCAGGTGGCCCCCCAGGCTTTGCCCACCCGGCTGCAGCAGCAGATCTGGCGGGTGATGTTGCGGAGGGTGGGGAGGGCGCAGCGTCCTTCCCGCAGGACACGGTAACAGGGTCCCCGCGCTTCTGAGATCACCTGGTGGGCTGGGGGGGGAATGGGGACGGGGACACGGGGACGGGGGGGGTGAGTGCCTGGGAGAGCAGGCCACCCCATCCCTATCCCAATCCCATTGCCAATGCCAATGCCAATGCCATCCCCAACCCATCCTCATCTTCATCCTATTCCTAATCCCATCCCCATCCCAATTCCATCCCATCCCCACCCCATTCCCAATCCCATCCCACCCCAATCCCATCCACATTCCCAGTTGCATCCCACCCATTCCCATCACATCCCTGTTCCCAATTCCACCCCAATCCATCCACATTCCCAATCCCACCCCATCCCCAATTCCCAGTCCCATCCCACCCATTCCCAATCCCATCCCCACCCCATTCCCAATCCCATTCCCATTCCCAATCCCAACCCTGCCACTCACAGATACAGCTGGACCGGGAAGAATCCAGCAGGAATCCCGGCTGGCACAGGCAGGCGAAGCTGCCCCGCGTGTTGGTGCAGAGCCCATTCTGGCAGAACCCCCCCTCCTGGCACTCATCCACATCTGGGGGGGAGGGGGGGCAGAAATGGGGGGGGGTATCAGACCCCCCCTCCACTCCCCCCTTACTCCCCCCCAACTCACCCACACAGGACCCATTGATGCGCTGGAAGCCTTGGGGACACAGAGCATCCTGCTGGAGCAGGTCTGGGGGGGTGTGCAGAGATGAGACACCCCCCTCTTTTTCCCACCCCTCCCTGCCATGTCCCCTGTGTGTATCCCTCCCAATGTCCTTACGGGGGTGGCTGTCGCAGGGTTGGCACTTGTGGACCCCCCAGGCCACTCCGGCCCCCCGGCAGCAGATATCCTGGGTGCGGAGACCAGGGAGAGGGGAGCTGCACTGCAGGGGGGGGAAGAAGGGTTGGGATACACCCCCCCTGGACCCCCACCCATGGGGGGGGGCCTCCTGGTGACTGTATCCCTGCACTGCACCCGTGGTCCCACCTGCTGCATTCCCCCCCCGCCCCAAGCACCCAGTACCCCCCCCCCAGCACCCCATTCCAGTACCCACATCCCCTTTGCAGCACCCACGTCCTCTCCTGCCACATCCCAGCACCCATGTCCCATCTCCAGTACCCATGTCCCCTTCCCAGCACCCATGCCCCCCCATCCCAGCACTCATGCCCCCCCACCCAGCACCCATGTCCCAGCACCCATGTCCCTTCCCAGCACCCACGTCCCCCATCCCAGCACTCATGCCCCCCCACCCAGCACCCATGTCCCAGCACCCATGTCCCTTCCCAGCACCCACATCCCCATCCCAGCACCCGTATCTCCTCCTGCCCCATCCCAGCACCCACCTGTATCCCTGTTATGTCCCCCCAGCACCCATGTGTGTCCCCCTGCCCAGGGTGGGGGTCTCACCTCTCCCCCGCGCAGCTGCCGGAAGCAGTACCCATACCCAGCACCCTCCTCACTGGGGAGCACCCGGGGGCTGCTCTGCGCCAGGACACGGTAGAGGGGTGCCGGGCGAGGGGCTCTGGGTGCTGCGGGGGCTGGGGGTGTCTCATCCCCCCCCCGCACCCGTTCTACTTGATGGATGGTGACCGAGGCTTCAGGTGGGTGTTGCACGTGGATGCTCACCATGGACTGGGCACCTGGGGGGGGGGTGTTTATGGATGCTGGGGGGGGTGCTATGGGTGCTGGGGGGACACACAGCACCCATTTACCCCCCTCTCCCCCAAATTAGCAGTGACGTTGGGGGGGTCCTCACCATCCTCTTCCTCCCGATAGTTGGCCAAGGGTAGGGTGTAGACGGATTGGGTGAGAGCTTGGGGCCCCCCCGGATTTTGGGGGACCCCCCCGTCCCCCCAGGTGCCATTAGCTGGGAGGTGACAGAACTTGCCGGTAAATTTGGGGGGGCACATGCAGCTATCGGGGCGAGCGCAGACCCCCCCATTCTGGCACAGCAGCGGGCAGACAACTGCAAGGCAAGGTTGGGGGACACACACACAACACTCCAATATCAGGACATCACCCCCCCCCAAATAAATCTGGGTGATGATGCTGGTGCAGTGGTGGGTGGTCTAAAAAAAAGGGTGTGGGGCAGCACCCGGATGCCTGGGTCCCCATTCCATTAAAATGGGGAGGGGGGTGATGATAATTGGGGAGGGGGGTGTCTGTCCCCCAGATCCATCCAGGAAAACCCAAATATCCAAGGAAAGGGGACCCATGGGTCCGGGTTCCAATTTTTTTTTTTTTTCTTGGGGCCCCAATGTTTATTTTTCCAAATTCCCGACGTTTTCCAAGCAGGATCCGCCGGGGCCGATGAGCTCATGGCGCTGCGTGGGTGGGATGGGGCCCCACCTTCCCCCCCCCCCTCAGCACCCTTCCCCCCCCCCCCAAGTGGGAGGGAGCGGGTGCTCAGGAAGGAATGGGAGAGGGTTTGGGGGGACACCCCCCTCCAAGACCCCCAGGTTGGGCTCAGCCTGGGTGCACTGGGGGGGACTGTGGGACACCCCCCCCCATGGGGAGTTGGGGGGGGCAGGTGCACCCTGAGCACCCACCCTCTTTGTCCTGGCGGGGGGGGGGGCTGTGCCGGAGCTCCCTGCACCCCAGGGACCCCCCCAGTCTGTTGGAGTCACCCCCCCTGCACCCCAAAGACCCCCATGCACCCCCAGCGTGCTGGAGCCCCCCCCACCCCCGCACTCCAACCCCCCCCGGTCTACCAGACACCCCCCCCCAGTCTCCTGAAGACCCTCATGGGGTGCTGGAGCCCCCCCCCCACACTCCAACACCCCTCCAGTCCACCAACCCCCCCCCCCAGTTTACCGGACAGTGTCCCCCCCTCGGGATACCGACCCCCCCCGGTTTACCAGACACCCCCTCCCAGAGTCCCGATCCCCGTCTTGCTCCACCGGACCCCTCCCCGAGTTACCGGATACCCCCTCCCCAGGGTCCCAACCCTCCCCCCGGTTTACTAGACACCCCCTCCCAGAGTCCCAACCCCCTCCGGTTTACCGGACCCCCTCCCGTTTACCGACTTCCCCCCCCGGGATTACCGGACCCCCTCCGGTTTACCGGACACCCCCTCCCCAGGGTCCCAACCCCCCCCCCCCGGTTTACCGGACCCACCTCGGTTTACCGGACACCCCCTCCCGAGGGTCCCGAGCCCCCCTCCGGGTTACCGGACACCCCCTCCCCAGGGTCCCGAGCCCCCCCGGTTTACCGGACCCCCTCCGGTTCACCGACACCCCCCCTCCCGCCCCGGCACTGACCGAGACGGAAGCCGCTCCCCCCGGGGGGATGACCGCTTTCCAAGGCGGTGACGTTCCCCCCCCGTTGACAAAAATGAACGCAATGACCCCCGGCGCAACGGAACCGGCAGCGGGGGGGGGTGAAGAACAAGCGGAGCCGGGCGGGGCCGAGGCCGGTCCCGGTTACCGGCAGCGCCAGGGAGGCGGTGGCGGCGGCGGCCAGGAGCAGCGCAGGGCCCATCGCCGTCGCCTCGAGCCCCCGGGGCGGAGGAGGCAGGGAAATGGGGGGGGGGAGGCTCCGGGGTGGGGCTGAGCAGCCCCCCCCCCCCGTATCTGTGTGTGTATGGATAGCCCATGGCCAGCCCCCACGGCGGGGCCGCGCGCGGGGGGGAGACAGGGGACTTTGGGGGGGGACATTGGGGGGGACAGGGGACACAAGGCGGGGGAGCTCACTGGGGACCTGGGACACCGGGATGGGGACAAGTGACACTTGGACCGGGAGAGGGGACACTGGGGGGGGGTGTGTGGACAAAGCACGGGGGGACACACATGTTGGTGGGGACACGGGACACACCCCAGATGGGGACATCCCTGAGGGACCTCACTGCGGGGGGGGGGGGGAAACGACACACACGACACAAGTGTGTGTGTCCCTCACCACCACCCCCAGAGCCCACCAGGGTCCCCAGGACCCCACCACGGGGGGGGGGGGGGGGGGCGGGACACAGGAGGACAGCAGGGCCCCATCGCCCCCCCCCCGCTGACATCACCCAGACGCCTGTGCCCTCTCTCAGGGGGGTTGGGGGGGGTCCCCTCTGTAGACACCTCCCCCATCTGCACCCTGACACCCATTTTGGGCAGCAGCCATAAGGCCACGATGATGGGCACTGAGCCACCCACGCTGCCCCCCCCCAGGACAGAAAGGGGGGGGGCCCCCAGGCTGCCCAGCCACCCCCCCAGGGAGCCCCTGCTGTGTCATCATTCCCCCCCCCCCCCCAACCCGGGGGGGTGACATCACCCAGAAACATTGTCCTCATCCTCCAGCTGGAAGCACTGGCTGCACTCCCCCCTGCGCCCCCCCACCATTTTGGGGGTCCCCCCCCACATCACTGACCCCCTTCATGGGGTGGGGGTGGGTCCACAGGCTGAGGCCCCCTCCAATATAGGGGTGCAATGGGGGGTCCTTCCTTACTGGGGCGGGGGCAGTCCATGGGGGTTTTGGGGTGCTGGGTCTTTGTGGGGGTCAGGCGGTTGGGGGGGACCCCACATACAGTCATACGGGGGGGCAGCCCCCCATGTTCTATAACTCCCCTCTACCCTAAGGAAAGACCCCCACCCCAGAGGGGACCCTGTATCCCCTATAGGGGAACCCCCTAGAGATGCCCAAACCCCATAGGGATCCCCCCTAGAGAACCCCCATATCCCATAGGGGAAGCCCAAACCCTATAGGGGACCCCATATCCTGTACCTCTACACCCCATAGGGGACCCCCTATACTCCATAGGAAGCCCCAAAGAGAATACCCACACCCCAGAGGGGACCCCTGTACCCCATTGGGAACCCCACAGAGAACCCCCACACCCCATAGGGCCCCCCATCCCCTCCAGCCCCCACAACCCACCCCAGCCCCCCCCGACCCTATAGCCCCCTATAGCCCCCCAATACCCTTCCGACACCAGCGGCCGAGGGGGCCCAAGCTCCAGCCAGGGGCTGGAGGAGGGGGGGGGCACTGTATTTGGGGGGGCCATACCCCCCCCAAAACCTGGGGACCCCCCCACCCCCCCAGCTGCAAGAGGGGAAACTGAGGCACAGGGCAAGGGAACCACTCCCCCCCCAAATTTTTTCTAGCAGCGGCTGCCAGGAATATACAGGTGAGGCTCTGCACACATGTGTCAGGGCATGAACATACATGTGAGGCTCTGTGCACACATCAGGCTCTGTGCACGCATGTCAGGCTCTATGCACACGTGTCAGGCTGTGAACATACATGTGAGGCTGTACACACGTCAGGCTGTGAACATACATGTGAGGCTGCACATACATCATGCTGTGCACATGTGTCAGGCTGTGAACACACATGTGAGGCTGTACACATGTCAGGCTGTGAACATACATGTGAGGCTCTGCACACGTGCATCAGGCTGTGAACATACATGTGAGGCTGCAGGCATGTGTGTCAGGCCATGAACATACATGTGAGGCTCTGTGCACACGTCAGGCTGTGAACATACACGTGAGACTGCATGCACGTGTCAGGCTGTGCACATATATGTGAGGCTGTGTGCACGTATCTGATGCCATGTGCGAGCATATATTGCTGTGTGCATGTGTGTGAGGCTCCACATGTGTATGAGGCCATGTGCACACATGTGAGGCTCCACACGTGGGGCCACGTGCACACATGTGAGGCTCCGTGCACACCCCACACACATGTGATGCCGTGTGCCCACACCCAATGCTGCATGTCTGTGCCATGCACACACATGTGGCAGCCATGCCCTACCCTGTGTGTGCACACGCATTGCATGTGCATGTCCCTGTGCCTGGTGGCCCCCCCCCCACCTGCTCAGGAGCACGGGGAGCTGGAGGACAATGAGCTATAGGGCCAGGCTATGGGGGGGGCTGAGCTATGGGGGCAAGAGCTGTAGGGCGTCATAGGGGGCTAAGCTGGGGGGAGGGGGGAGAGAGCTATAGGGGGGCATAGAGGGGCTTGAGCAATGGGGGACCATCTATAGGGGCTCGGGGGGGGGTCAGCTATAGGGGGCCTGCGCTATAGGGGGCAAAGGGGGCCACCCCCCCACCCCAAGATGCCGCTGGGGGAGCAGGACCCCCCAAAAAAACCCAGGGCACGAAGCAGAGGGGAAAGGGGGTGTATGGAGGGGGAACCCCAAAACCCACAGCACTTCAGCATGGGGGGGGGCCTTCCTCTGTGCCCCCCCCAAAATCTGGGGGGGACGGACAACAGCGGTGCCCCCCAAAGCAAAGGCACATGGTGGGGGGGTCCTGCCCCCCTCAAAATGACATCTTGTTAAGCCGAGATTTAGGGGTTACCAATGGGACGATGGGGAGAGCGTCAGCAGTTGGGGGGTAGGGACAGGCCTAGGGAGGGGGAGGCCACAGTCCTGGGAACCAGGGGGGGGGTGGTGGTGTCTGGAATTGGGGGGGGGGCAATGTGGAGGGGGGGGGCAGAGGGTTTTGTTTTTTCCCCCAAAACAGGGGGGCTGAGGCATTGGGACAGTTCCTGGCAGCACTCCACAAAACTGCCCCCCCCTTGGGGACCCCTGGAAAAGGGGGGCTCCCCCTCTGCCCCCTGATAACAGGGTTGGGGGGACACCCAGGGGGTCCCTACAGTGTTTCAGTGAGGGGGGGGAAATACGGTGGGGAACCCCCAAAAACCTGGGTGTCGAGGGATGCAACGGGTCTGTGGAATGCCTGACAGTTCGAGAACAGTGCGACCTTGAGCAGCTTGTAGTATATCCTTGAGAGTCTGGAAAGATCCGAGAAGACCAGTACAAAAACAAGATAGTGATAAGAAGAACCATCCTGATGAACTCACCAATCATGAATTGTTAGTTACTAACTAAACCAATCATATACTAACACATACTCTGAAGAAGGGGATAAAAAGGTGTGTTAGAACAATAAAGTGGCCATTTTGCATGATCTATTACTTGTCATGTCTGTCTCTACCGCGACACCTGGGGGGGGTGGAAGGGGAGGCAGGGGGGCTGTGGCGCTTCCCTACCTGGTGTTGGGGGTCCGGGGGGGTCCAGTTAAAGTCAAATTGCATTGAGAAATCACATTGAGCCAGTTGCTGTAACAGCTCTTCTTCAGTCAAACTGCTGGCTTCTGTGGGGTGAAGAGTGAGGATCGGGCTTTTTTTGGGGAAGGTGAGCACCCCAAAATTTCCCCCCCAGCACTTACCTGGGGGCTTCCCCAACATCTCCATGGCAGTGGTGAGGTCCCACATCTGGACACTGCCATTGGCGTGGCCGGTGAAGAGGTAACAGCGTGGGTGGGAACTGATCCGGCTGGAGCCTTCGCACTCGTGGACGGTAAAGGCGGTGATGGCTGCAGCATCGACTGAACGCACCTCACAGATCCTGGGGGGCGGGGGATGACACTCCATAACCCCCCTCAGCACCCCAATTTTTCCTTCGCCAGTGGCAAAACCATCAGCGCTCACCTTTTACTGGTGGAGGAAAGCCGGACGAAGACCTGGCATGTATCCAGCACCACTCTTTGGATGAGGACCTGCTGCTTGTCCCATTCACCGAAAGGTCCTGCCGGTAAAAACCCATGGCTCAGCGCCCATCCCGCGCCATCGTCCCACCTTACCGCCAAACCCGGTGCTCTCTTATCGATACCAGTGCCGGCACCACAGCCGGCAGGACCGTTGAGATCATCCAGGGAGAGGATTTTGAAGGAAGCCAACGGCATCGAGCCGGCTTGGGTAGAAATCATCCTGCGGAAACGAGTCACCGTCCAGGTCCGGACGTGGTTGTTGTCGGCACAAACTGGGAAAATGGAGGGTGGATGAGCAGCAAACGCCGGCAATTTCCTCGCCCAGTGGTGTTTTCCTCGCCCGGCGCTCACCAGAGATGAGGTGTTTCTCCAAAAGCATGATTTTGGTGACGGGGCTGCGGTGTACAGTGAAGGTTTGGAAGAGTTGAGGACTGGAGCCCACCGTTTCAGGGTGCTGCATGATGACCCGTACTACGCCGGAGCTGGTGCCGTAGGCAATCTCAATCCAGTTCCCGCTGTCACCTATGGACACAACACCCCCCTCAAAATGATCCCAAAGCCCTCCCAGTTCATCCCAGTAGCAAACTGATGGGGTGAGGAACCCCCCCAGGGTGGGCAGCGGGAGCTCTTACTGGTCTTGGGAGTGAGGTACATGCTGAGGGCAGTGACGGAGTCTTCGGTGGGGTCACAGTAAAGCTCTGTCGCCAGCAGATCGTTGTCCTTCATACGCAGGGGGAACTTCTGAACGTCTAGGGGTGGAGGGGACACACACAGAGGGACAGTGACAGTGGCAGCATTGCCACCGGCCAGGGTGGTTAGAGCCACGTCATCGGCGCTCACCCACATAGTAGATGGAGCCGCTGTTGCAACCGAGGAGGAGGAAGGTACCAGCAGCATCGTAGCTGTTGATGGGGACGATGTCCTGGATCTGCAGGAGGGATGGGAAGGGAGTTTTGGGGACAATTTGGGGACAAACTGGTGGCAGGCAGTGGTACCCGCGCTCACCTGCCAGTGCTTGGTGACAGCGTTCCAGACGCTGATTTTGCCAGTGTGGCTGGTGGCGATGAGTTGGTTCCCCACGAAGAAGAGGGCTTCCGCTGACACTCCCAGGTGGAAGACACCTGGGTGAGGAGAAGACATCCAGAAAGAAGCCAAGAAGACCAGATCCTGCCAAAATCCTCCAGGATTGAGTTGGTGGAAGGGGCAGGGATGGTTTCTCACCGATCTCGCTGCCATTGCCGTTGGCTTGCAGGGCCCAGGGGATGATCTCACTGCAAGACGCCACCGCCACCATCTTGTTGTGGTCACCCAAAGCTCCACCGAGCACCTTGGCGTTAAGGGCCACCTGCTTGATCACCCAGTCCAAGTGGGGACTGGAGAAGACTTGCTGCCACCCCGATGTCTCCTTCATCCTGGGGACAAGCAGGAGAAGATGGCAGGGCGCAGCAGGAGGCTTAGGGACACCACTGGCACAAGATGGGGGTCCCCGGTCCCCCCAGTTTACCTATAGCAGACAAGGAACTGGGCATAAGCCACCGTGATCCAGTTGATGCCTGCAGACGATCCATACTGCTCCCAGTTCACTCGCTAAGGGGAAAAACCAGGTGGTAAAGCTTGTGCCACAACGGTTTAGAACCGGAGAAACTACCCAGTTGTACCATCCTTACCAGCAGCGAGGCTTCGATCTTCCAACAAGCGCCCCAGTAAACTGGCATTACCCAAATTGGGGGGCACGGTGTTACTGCATCGCACCGGGGCTCTGTTGGTCGTTGCCAGTAAACGGGCAGCAATCTGTGGCCCTGCCATGCTGTGCTGGTTACGGCGTTTGGCTGGTAAGACTGTTGGGGGGGTCAGGAGAAGAAATTTGAGGGGGGGGTGGGTGTTAAGGGGTGATTGCTCCCCATGCAGCGGGGGGGGGGGGGGGGGGGGGCAGGTACCTGTTGAAGAGGACACTGCTGCAAGACAAACGGTCCAATTCCTCCCATAGCTGCAAGTGGTGAACTTAGAGTTGGGGGAGGGGGGGGAAGGAAAAAACAGAGCCATGAATCCCAAAATGTGGAATATTGGGGGGGGAGGGTCAGTCAGTCCCCCAAAAGTCATCACCTAGAGGGGTGATGCCGTAAAATTGGGCTTCGTGGAAGAGGAGGGAGATGCTGATGCCTCAGGGGTCGAGCTCTTTCGTCCAGAGGAAGTTGAGGGTGGGGGCAAAGATGATGGGGTCCCGATCAATGAAACACATGAAATATTTGGGACACCCTCCCCCCCGCCAGGGCTCGGGAAGGAGAACTCACCGCTCCCGTCTCATCCTTCAAGGTGGAGATGCAACCACTCAGGAGGCTGGTGGGGGGGAATGGACATATGGGGGATTGAGGGGCTGGGGGGGGTCCTGTGTGGACCCCCCTCCAGCCCCGGGACACTCCTCCCCTTTCCCTGGGGGCGTCTGTGCGTGTGCTGTGTGTCCCCCCGCCGCCGTCACCTGGAGGAGGAGTCTGAAATCCAGGTCAGGGTCTGGTGGGATGTGCTGAACCTGTGGGAGAGGGCGGGAGGTCAGAGCTGGGCGGGGGGAACACAAGAAAGACCCTTGGGGGGGGCAGGGGCATAAACCCCCGGGGGGGCAAAAAGACCTTGGGGGGGTCCTGGGAAGGCGGGGGGGGAAAGAATCCGAAGGGACCAGGAGAGCGAAAGCGGGGCGGGGCACACAATCAGGGAGGACCCCAAAGTGCCGGGGGGGGCGAGGAAGGGGAAGCGGGGACACCGGGGGGTGGGGAAGAGGGGAACCAGAAGGGAGAGGAGGGGAACCTGGGGTCCCGTAGGACCAGGCCCACGCGCCTCTTGCCGCCCACATTGAGCTACACAACCACCAGGCCACCCGCCTCCGAGCTTCTTATTGGTCGATCCGTGCTAGCGCCCCTCCCTCCGCTGCTCGCTATTGGTTCATCCGAAGAGACCCCCTGCGGCCGCACCCTCCCGCCCGCTGTTGGGTTTCGTCCAGCCCGCGCAGATCCTGCACGCCCATTGGCCAAACGCGGTGTCACTCAGGCAGAGAGGGTGGGTTTTTCGTCCCGATCCCGCCCTATCTTAAAGGGCCAGCAGCATCACTTGGTGGCGGGACGGGGAGGGACAGGGAGCGCAAAGCCCCCCTCCCCCCCATGCCCCCCACAGCCTCATTACCCCCCCAAACCCTCAGACCCCCCAAACTCCTCTCAGCCCCCCCCAGGTACCCCCCAGCCCCCCCCAGGAACCCCTCAACTCCCCCCAATAGCCCCCCCACACCCCCAGGGATTCCCCCAACCCCCCCTCCAGGCCCCCCCCAGCGACCCCCTTAACCCCCCCAGAAATCCCCTTAACCCTCCCCAGCACCCCCAAACCCCTCCAATGACCCCCTCAGCCCCCCCTGAACCCTCAGACCCCCCCCAGGGGTGCCCCCCCCCCAGGCCCCACACACACCACCGGGGGGGCTCCCCCCAGGCTCCTTCCTGCTCCTTTATTTGGGGGTGCGGGGGGGGGTGCAGCGGGGGGTTTATTACATTTATACAGTCACAGCGTGGCGCTCGGCCCCGGGGGGGGCCGGGGGGGTCCCCGGGGGGGGCCAAGTGCTTGGGAAGGAGGTGTTAATTTTTTTTGGGGGGGGGGTATTTTCCTGGCTTTTGTTAAAATCTTTACAAATACAAACTCTGCCCCCCCCACCCTCGAGTTTGGGGCGCCCCCCCCGTGGCTCTGTCACACACCCCCCAGTGTCAAATTTGGGGTACCCCAGGGTGTTGGGGACCCCCCCGGGTGATCGGGCCCCCCCCCCAGGGTGATGGGGACCCCCCCCGGCTCTATGGCTTGTGCACGGGAAAAGGGGGGGCTGAGGGAGGGGACACCAAGGAGAAGGGGGGGAATTTGGGGGGGGCTGTCCCCTCCCACCCAGCAGCTTCCTCTGGCACCAACCCCCTCCCCAAATCCAGGTTTAGGGGGGGTCATCCAGGATTTGGGGGTACCCAGGATGGGGGGGCACCCAGGATTTGAGGGGGGAGGACCCAGGATCTGGGGGGGACACACCCCCAGGATTTGGGGTACCCAGGATTTGGGGGGGCACACAGGATTTGGGGGGGCACCCCATCCCCATGGTGCCCCCCATGCATAGCCCCCCCCAACCCATGGGGCACAAAGAAGGGGGGGTGTCCCCCCAAAATCACCCCCCCTAGCCCCCTGGGTATGTCCTGTCCACAGCTGAACTGGGTGTCCCCCACCCCAATGGGTGGGGGGGTCCCCAAAAATTCGGGGGGGGTGTCACTTCCGTCTCCCCGAGGTACTGGAGCGGCGGTCACCCTCCCGCCGGGGGAGGCCCTCGTCGGTGGAGGAGGTGGTGAGAAGAGCTTGGCTCCACCGCGCCACCTCAGCGTGCTCCTGGGCGCAGGCAGCCAGTGCCCTCAACCACCCCCGCATGTCCTCCTGGGGGAGGGACACCCCAAAACCATCATCAGACCCCCCCAAAATCTCCACAACCACCCCCAACCCCCGGTAGACCCCCACCTCATCCTTGGCTTGCAGGAGGAACTCGCTCCCATCACTGGTCCTACAAGAGAAGAACCTACTCAACGACACCCACCCGACAACGCCACCCAACCAACCCCAGGAATTTGGGGGGACCTCCCCACTCAACCCCAGGAATTTGGGGGACCCCCCCCACCCCACGAGCACCCCGACATACTTGAGCTTGAAGACGTTCTTCTTCTTCTTGTAGTCGTTGGCCACCTCGCTAGTGGAGTGGTGGAGGTTGAGGAGGGGTTCACCACCGTGGGTGCTGCCCGTCGCTTGACCCTTGGCGTCCTTGTAGAAGCCCAGGTCACCCTTGCTCAGGACGCAGTAGAGGTTCACCCAAGATCTGGTCAAGGTGGGGGACACGGTGGAGGGGTGGGGTGGGTGGGGTGGTGGCATCAGCAGGTGACCCAACACTGCTGGTGGGTTTGGGTGGTGGGGATCACCCAAGCTCGGGGGCACCTGCTGCATGGATGGACCTCCAAACCCTGGTGAACCTTCACCATCGATGGACACCCCAAACTCTAGTGACCCCTCTCCATCGATGGACACCCCAAACCCTGCTGCATGATGCCAATTGAATGACCCTCCAAGTCATGGTGAACCCTCTCCATGATGGATCCCCAAAAGCTGGTGCAACCTCTGCCCTGATAGACCCCCCAAATCCTCATGTATGATGTCCCTTGATTGACCCTGGTGATCCCTCTCCATCGATGGACACCCCAAACCCTTATGAACCTTCACCATCGATGGACACCGCAAACCCTGGTGCACCCTCTCCATTGATGGACCCCCCCCAACCCCTGGTGCACCCCCTTCCCTCGCAGACCCCCCCCCACCTGCCCCTCCCGTTGTGCCCCACCGACCTGTTGGACGCCTTCTTGTTGGGTCCATCGAGCTCATGCTTGCGGAAGAGGAAGCCCTCATGCTGCACCGTGTGGGTGGGGGGCGGCGGGGGCGGTGGGGCGCTGCCCTGTGCCGGGGCCGACCGTGACCTCCGCGTCTCCCCCGGACCCTGAGCGGGGTCTTTGGGTCGCGGACGTCGGCGGGGTTTGGGGCGGTCGCGGGCACGGGGTCGGTCAGGTCGCGGCATTCTCTCTGGCAATGCCTCTGGGCCGGTGGGCAGGCGGGCGGGGGACTCCCGCTCCCGGGGCTGGGGGGGGGATGATGGGCGTCGGGATGTGGCTCCCAGTGGCCCCCCGAGGTGGGGACGCCAAGGGGACATTGATGGGATGTGAAGGAGATGCCAAGGGGACACTGAGGGGACACCAAGGGGACACGAAGGAGATGCCAGGAGGACACCAAGGAGACACCAATATGATGCCAAGGCGATATCAAGGGGACACTAAGGGTATTCTTAAGAGGACACCAAGGGGATGTTGAAGGGATGCCAAGGGGACACCAAGTTGAAGGCAAGGAGATGCTGAGGGGATGCCAAGGAAATGCCAAGGACACACTAAAGGGACACTGAGGGGACACCAAGGGGACTCCAAGGGGATGCCGAGGGGACGCCGAGGTGATGCCAAGGAAAAACCAAGGGGACTTCAAGGTGATGCCAAGTAGATGTCAAGGAGACACCAAGGGGAAGCCAAGCAGACACCAAGGGGACACCAAGGAGATGCCAAGGGGATGCCAAGGAAAAACCAAGGAGACTTCAAGAGGATGCCAAGTAGATACCAAGGAGACACCAAGGGGACTCCAAGGGGAAACCAAGGGGATGCCAAGGGGACTCACTGGAGCTGGCAACGGGCCACCTGCCTCCTTCTCCTGCAGCTGCTCCACGATGTCAGCCAGCGTGGCTTTGCTGTTGGAGGAGATTTGGGGAGGGTCACGTCAGTCCTGGCCACCTGACAGTGACACCAGTGTCCCCATCCCCATGCTCACCCGCCGCCCTTGCCGTCGTGCCGTGGCAGCTCCGGCTCACTAGATTCCTGCTGTTCCAACCGGCGCTCTCGCCGCTCCTGGCGCCATTCCAGCAGCCCCGTCCTGGCCTCCCCGGGCTCTTCAGTTTTGGGGGCCACCGGGGTCTCACCGGCAGTGGTAGGGGGGATTGGCTCCCCCACGGGATCCCCATCCCTGGGAGGTCCCTGGACACTGTCAAGCTTGGGCTGTAGGCGCTCAGGACGGAGCTCATGGCGCACGTAGGCGATGCAGGGCTCTAGCCGGCAGCTTTTGGGGCGCTCGGACCCCCCCGGCAATGGCATTGACCCCCCCGGGGGTTCCCCCAAAAATTTGCGGCTCAGGAACGGCGTCGGCAGCTGCTTGTTCTGCTCCGCTTTCAGCTTCTCGATCTGCGGGGATGGGGCGCAGTGCAGTGGAGATGGAGATGGAGGAGATGGTGGAGATGATGGAGATGGTGGAGATGGTGGAGATGGGGATGGAATGGAGATGGGATAGGGATGGAGATGGGATAGGGATGGAGATGGGGATGGGAATGGAGATGAGGATGGAGATGGGGACGGGGATGGGATGGGGATGGAGATGGGGATGGGGACAGGGATGGGGATGGGAACAGGGATGGAGATGAAGATAGAGATGGGTACAGGAATGGGGATGCTGAGCCGGTGGCTGCAGCGGCCCCCAGGGTGGGGGGACAGGATGGGGGGTGACATCAGCCCCCCCCAAGGTGCTCGTACCATGGTGAGCCGTCTCAGGGAACTGAACCTCTCCTCCCAAGCGGCAGCTGCCTTCCGGAAAGCCTCGTGCCGCCGGATCAGCTGCTCCACCTCGTCCACGCTGCTGCCCAGCTCTTGGCTCTTCAGCAAAGGCTCCTGGGCCGTCAGCCAAGCGTCGGCCACCACCGCCTCCTGGGCAAACTGGTGCACCTCCAGCACTGCCGGACAGATGGACGGGCGGACGGAAGGACGCGCTCGTGGCGGCACCCCCCCAAAGAGCATCCCATCCCCGCGGTGGTGGAGGACCTGACCCCCTCCCCAAATTACCACCACCACCTCCACCACCACCCCCAGGTAGGACTCACTCTGCTGCAGCCATTCCCAGTGCTTGTCCCACTTCTCCATCATCTCCTTCTTCTTCGCAAGCAGCTTCTCCACGTGGGCTTTGATCTGCAGGGATGGAGGAGATGGGTTGGGACCCCCCCAACAGTTGCAGCCCCCCCCCCCAGATTGTCCATCCCCCCCACCCCGGGCACCTCATCAGCCGCCGGGCTCTTGCTGAGGATGAGGTTCTTGCCGAGCTCCAGGCAAGCGGTGATGCTCTTGCCGTGAGCTTCGATCTCGCTCTTGAGCCCTTGGTGGTCATTCATCAGCAGCTCCACCGAGGAGACGTCCCTGTGAGAGGGGATGGGGGCTGGGAGGGCAGGAGGGGACGGGGATGGGCCACCCCCCCAGGATGGGACAGGACGTGGGTCCTTGGCATCATGGATGGGCCAGGACACGTGTCTTTGGGATGGAACAAGATGTCTTTGGTTTCATGGATAGGACAGGACATGAGCCTTTGGGATGGGTCCTCCAGGTGGGACAGGACGTGGGTCCTTGGCATCATGGATGGGCCAGGACACGTGTCTTTGGAATGGAACAGGACACGGGTCTTTGGTGCCATGGATGGGACACGATATGGGTCCCTGGGTTCAGATAGGACATGGGTCCTCCAGATGGAACAAGACACAATTCCTTGGCTTCATGGATGGGACAGGACATGGGTCCTTGGTGCCATGGATGGGACAAGACAAGGGTCCTCTGGATGGGACAGGACACGGGTCCTTGGCACCATGGATAGGCCAGAACGTGGTTCTTGGGGGCCAGCACAGGACACAGGACCTTGGCGCAGCCCACAGCTCCCGCTACCTGGGCTTCTCTCTGGTGCCGATCTGGCAGAGGACGCCATCCATCCAGGTGAGAAGGTCTCTCACGGTGCCAACGAAGCGGATCTTATCAGCGACGCTGGCGACATGGAGCCGGCATTCCTCGCACGCCGCCAAGAGCTCCTTCCATGCCCGTAGCACCTCCTGCTCCCTCCCGGCGATGGCCTCGGCGTTGTCCCCAGCATAGAGGGTCCTCAACTGTGCCGCACCCTCTTGTAGCTGCCGGACTTGGGTCACCAACACCTCCACATCATGCTCGAAGGCACCCAATGCCCGTTGCAAGGCTCCGGCCGATGTCCTGCCCTCATGGGCTGCCAGTTCAGGCAGGCGTTGCCTTTTCTCCTCGATTTGCCCCAAAACCTCTTTGCAATCATTGAAGAACTTGTGCAATTCGTGGGAAGCTGCCAACATCTGCGCCCGGGTCTCCATCAGCTCCAGAAGATCTGCCCAAGCTTCGTTGACCCCGTCCTTCCATTCGGCAATGGTGGCAGCGTCAGTGTGCCCGTAGTCAATCAGTTCATCCACCATTTGGTTGACGGCAGTGATCCTCTCCTGCCCGACGCTGCCTGTCTCACTGGCGAACTCCAGGAATTTCTCCTGGAGTAGCTGGGATGGGCAGGGATGGGCAGGGGTGAGGAGTGGGCAGCACCAGGCAGGGATGGGGGCAGGACCCCCAGCATGGTGCGCTGGTTGTGTCCAGGACCAGGATGGTGCCAGGACCCCTGGCATGGGGCAGGAACCACAACAAGACCCCTCACCCAGGGGAGGGACTTCACCAGGACCCTCGACACAGGATGGGGACAACTCCAGGACCCTTGGCATGGGGCACAGACAATGCCAAAACCCTCCTTGGCGCATCCCCCAACTCACTGTGACATGCTCGAAGTCCTGTCCCAGCTCCGGTGAGCCGGCCACCACCTCCTTCTCGGCGATCCAATGCTCCAGCTCGTCCACCTCGCGGTTGAGCTGGTAGAGCCAATATTGCTGTTCCAACTTGGCCTTGCGTTCCTCCACCAGGTCCTTCAGAGACACGTACAGCCGGTCAACCTGCGACTGCCGCCTGCTGACCTGTTCGCTGGGCAAGGGACACAGCACCCGGTGAACGCCAAAGACCCCGGCATTTTAGGGGGGGGGGGGGGGGGCTCGCACCCACCTTTGAGGGTGGCCCAACTCTAGAAGAGCACGGCATTGGCGAGAGAGTTGGGCGATGGTCTCCTCATAGTTCTCCACCATTTGCTCCATCAGGAGGTGCTTCTTGAGGAGTTGTAGGGTGCTCTGCTCATCCTTGGGTGGGGGGGGACATGTTGGGGAGGTGAGATGCTGGGGGGGGTGTCTTAAATTTCTTCCTCCCACAAGCCACCCCCATCAGCACCTTCCCCTTCTCCTCGCTCATCAACAGCAGCTCTTGCTCGCCCAACCACGACTCCACCTCAGCCACGTCAAAGTAGTATTGCTCCAGTTGGTAGGTGGCATCCAGGGTTTGCTGCCTGCGCTCTGCCTGCTCCTGCAGTTCCCCCCACATCGTCCCCAAACGCTCCAGAAGACGTCGGACCCCTTCAGCTTCGGGGCTTTTGATGGAGGCAACAGCTCCGGCGCGTTCCAGCACCTCGTCCACGCGAGGTCGGTGGACCTGGATCTCCCGGCGGAGGTTCTGGTGGGGGTGTGGGTGGAGAGGGGGTGGGTGTTGGGGAGGTCATCGGTGTGTCCCCCCACCCTCCGTGGTGCGGGGGCTGACCTGGTTCTTCTTGATGAACTGCTGGACCGTCTGCAGGTTGGTGCCGTGGTCCTTCAGTGTGGCCAAGGGCAGGCGGTCCTGCACCCACAGCTGGTAGCGGTGGCGGTGGGATGGACCTCAGCGTCACCCCTGATCCTGATCCTGTCCCCATACCCATCCCATCCCATCCCATCCCAGGGGTTCCTCACCCATCCCACCCCATCCCATCCCCATTCCAGTTTCTCCCCTGGATTTGAAGTCCCTCTTGCACGAGCACCCATCCCACGTCTCCCTACATTTGGGGTCCCCATTGCACCAGCACCCATCCCACCCCATCCCACCCCATCCCTTCCCATCCCACCCCCCCACCCCCCACGTACTCACCACCTCATCCTCCAGCTCATGGCTGACCTGATGAACCTCCTTGGAAGCCAACAGGATTCTCCGATGTTCCTTGAGGGGCTCGATCAGGCGGACGATACGGGTCCCCACCGCACTTTGCCGCTCCCCCACCGCCTGCCTGCCTGCTGCCTGCGCCGGCAGCGCCGCTGCCTGCACCTGCAGCTCCCCCACCTCCTTGTACCACTCCTCCACCTGTGACTCCATCGTCTGGGGGGGGGACATGGACACACCCCAGGATGGGACACTGGGGACTGGGATGGGAGAGGACACCCCCCCACCTCGCCAGGATCCCCAGCACCGGAGCAGGGTGGTGGTGTCGTGCCAGCTGTGCCAGCTGTGCCGGGGAACCTCGGCTGTGAGTCAGCACTGGGATGAGCTGGTAGTGCTGAGCTCCCATTGCAACTGGGGCTGCGCACTGGGGTGCCCCCAGCACCCAACGTCCCTCCCCAACACCCAACATCCCCCCCCAAACACCCGACGTCCCCCCAACACCCAATGTCCCCCCAAGACCTGGTGCCCCCCCAACTCCCAGTGTCCCTCCATAACCTGGTGTCCCCCCAAGACCTGGTGTTCCCCATAACCTGGTGCACCCCAACACCTAATGTCCCCTCAACACCTGATGTCCCCCCCAAACCCACCTGCAACCTCTTGAGCTGCCTGCTGACGCTAAGAAGGTCGGCTCCTGCCCCCACTGTCTCCAGCTGCTCCTCCAGCCTCCCCAACCGTGCCTCCATGTCGGCGTAACTCCGCGCCAAGCGCTCGGCGGCTGCGGCTTCCGCCAACCGGCGGCTCCTGGCTTGGCTGGTGGTTTCTAACTCTACCCAACATTGCCGTAACTCTTCCAGTTGACGCCGAATGGCATCGGCTAATTCGGGTTTGGTGAGGAGAAGTTCTTCACCTTCCTGAGGTGGGGTGGGGGGGGTGTCAAGGGGGGGGTGTCGTTCCGCCCACCCTGGGATTTGGGGTGTTGACCGTTGGCCATGGGGGTGGTGGATCTTCAGACGTCATGAAGGGCGCCCCCTGGTGGGGGAGGGAGGGAGCGCAGGGCTTTGGGTGGCACCGGGGGGGGGTGTAGCAAAAGGGGGGGGGTGCAGCGGGGGGGGGTTGTAGCGAAAGGGGGTGCACAGAAAAGAGGGGTGCAGCTGGGGGGTTGTAGGGAAAGGGGGTGCAGCAAAAGGGGGGTGCAGGGAAAGGGGAGGTGCAGAGAAAGGGGGGGGATGCAGCAAAATGGGGTGCAGCAAAATGGGGGTGCAGGGAAAGGGAGGTGTAGCAAAAGGGGGGTGATGCAGGGAAAGGGGGTGCAGCAAAAAGGGGTGCAGCAAAAGGGGGATGGAGCTGGGGGGAGCAAAAAGGGGTGCAGCAAAAAGGGGGTGTAGCTGGGGAGAGTGTAGCGAAAGGGGGGGTGCAGCCAGAGAGGGATGCAGGGAAATGGGGGGTGCAGCTGGGGGGGGCGCAGTGAGGAAGGATGCGGGGGGGGGGGATGCAGCAAAAGTGGGGTGCAGCAAAAGGCGGGTGCAGCCAGGGAAGATGCAGCTGGGGGGGGGATGCAACGGGGGGGTGCAACGAAATGGGGGTGCAGGTGGGGAAGGATGCAATGGGGGGGGGGAGATGCAGCAAGCAGGGATGCGGCGGGGGGGGGGGGGATGCAACCAGCCAGGGAAGGATGCAATGAAGGGGGGGGAGGCTGCAGCAAGGGGGGGGCCCTGCAACCACCACGCCACCCCCAAACGCCTCACCCCTCAAGCCCCCCTCACCCGGTGAGGAAGCAGTTAAAGCTCATCCCTCCCTCCCCTCCACACTACGACCCCCCCCTTTTTTTTTCTTCTCCCCCCCCTTCTACCTTCTCGATCTTCTCCAGCCACTCTTTATTCTGCGCCAGCTCGGCCATGAATGCTTGGTGCTTCAGCCATGGTTTGGGGGGGCGAGGGGGGGGGTCCCGGGAGGGGTCCCCTGCCATCAGCACCTTCTCCCGGATCCAGCCATCCAGCTAATGGGAAAAGGAGGGCGGGGGGGGGGGGGAATGAGGTTGTAAAACACCCCCCCCCCCAAAAAAAAAAGGGATCCCCGCAACCCTTGGAAGGGTGATGGGCCCACGCTGGGGCCTGCGGTCCCTCTACAGCAACGAGGAAGAGGAGGATGAGGATGATGGTGGCATTGGCGTGATGCCGCAGAGCCTTTGCAGCAGATGCCGGGTGGAGCACAGAGGCTGGATCCGGCCTCCCTGGTTATCTGCGCCAAAAAGGCAACCGGGGATCTGGCCAACCTCCCCCGTGTGCCGTAACCGTGCCGCGCTGGTGATGGACCACTGCGGCTCCCACCGCGGCTGGCGGCGAAGCCCCCTGAGATGCTGAGGAGCATCTATGGGGGACATACGGGACCCACTGGTCCAGGTTTTGGGGGGGGGGGCTTGGGGACCCTTGGGGACTACCCCCCCCCCAAAAGCCGTGACCCAGACCACACTGGCATCAGCGGCAGCACCCATCCCGGGGGTCCACAACCCCCAGCCCAGCACCCAGTTGGGACTCTCTGCACCCAAACTTGGAGCCAGCCCCCCCTCACCCTTCCTGAATAATTTGGGGGGGGGGGGGGTTGGGGGGGGTGTCAGGGGTCCGGGTCCTACCTCATGGCAGTCCTGGAGGAACCACTGCAGCTTGAGGTGGTCCTCGAGCCGCTGCATCCACTCCTGAGCCAGCTGGTAGTTGCGTTGGCTCCTGTGGGTTGGGGGGGGGGGACCTGGCTCAGCACTGCCCAGCCGGTGACACCCCACCCCCCCCCAGCACCCCAATTAAGCACCTAATTAACCCACCCCAGCCCCTTGCAAAGCGAATTAATCCAAAGGGGAAACTGAGGCACAGGGTTGCACGTTCCCCATCAGCCATGGTGAGGATGCACCAGCAGATCCAGCTCCATCATTGTCCCTGGGGGTGGGGGGGGTCCTGGGTGGGGTCAAGGCGTTGCCATCCTGGCACCTACTTGGCATGGAGACTCTCCATTGCCTCAGCCACGCAGTCACTGTAGAGGTTGCCTTGATGTTGGAGACTCTCGCCGGCTTGTAGAGCCAGTTGGATTTTCTGCAGGTTGAGGTCCATGGTGGTGGTGAAGTCCTTGTGCTTCTTGATGGCGTTGCTCACCCCTTCCACCGTGTCAGGGAGCTCGGCGTGGACCAGGGTGGACTCCTGGAGAAGGGATGGAGGAGATGCTGGTGGTGGGCTCTCCATCCCTGGTCACCTCTTCTCCTTGCGCCGGCCTCCCCAACTCAACCATAAGGTCACCGAGAACTTCTCCCACCCGTCTCTACCTGGTTGTAGAGGCTGGTCTCGCATTGCTGGACATCCCGGAGGAAGAGGTGGAAGACGTGAGATTGCACCAGCACCTCTCGTCGCGTCTCCCAGCTCTGCAACAGCTTGCCCCAGCCCGCGTCCAGCTTCTGCAACCACTGCTGCAACGAGAGGTAGGGGACCTCCATCTCCTCCAAGGCCAACAGGTCGCTGGCCGCTTGGATCTTGGCATAGTCCTCCTCGTAGCCATTGATCTCCTCTTTGAGGGCCGCGTGTTGGTTCAACAACCTCTCCGCTTCAGCCAAGCTATCCGGCACCTCCTCGGAGGCTACAGCGGCTTGAGTCTTCACCAACCAACTGAGGAAGTTGTCCAAGTCTTGGATGAACTGTTGCAAGCGACCGGCAACGATCAAAGAGTCCTCACAACCTTGCAGCACCCGCTTCAGGGCCTCCCACTCCTCGCTGATCTGCTCCAAGGGCAGCAGGATCTCCAGGGCTCGCCCGGGGTGGGAGGCAGCCAAGGCTTCGCCTTCCCGTTGAAGCTCCACCAACCGAGGTTCCAAGACCACCAGAGCTGCCTCCATGGTGGAGAGGCAGCGTTGCAAGGCCAACATGCCGCCCAGGTCACTGCCGCCCGATTGTGTGGCTTCGATGGCTTTTCTCTTCTCCCGCACCTGCGCCTTCATCTCGCTGCACTCCAGCAGGTAGTTCTGGATCTTCAGGACAGAGCTGAGTTGGCTCTTCTTGTGCTCCACCAGCTCCACCACCCGATTCCACCTGGGGACGGAGGTGAGACAAGACCAGGATGGAGCCCTGCACTGGCACTGCCACCAGGATGGCATCCACCTTGGGCATCGCCAATGCTTGGGATGGGCTCGGGCCATTGTACTGGAGAGCTGAACCCCGTGGGGACGTCCCACCAGGCTGGGAGAACCCCAAGGTTGGGGTCTGCCAGCAGCCCCACAGCTCATTCCCCCCACAGGAGCCCCCAAGCAGTATGGGGTCCACCTTGGGCATGACGGACCCCCAGGACGGACTTGGCCCCACAGCTTGGCCCCCCTCCCCACACCCATACCTGCTGTTGAGGTGGTCCTGGCAGGAGCGGACCTCCTCCGAGCTGGGGTGACCCCTGTCTACCAACTGCTGCACCACCTGGTTGACATCCAAGATCCGTCCCATGACGCTGTTCATCTCCTGGTCCAGGCTCTCAAACCTGAGGAGGAAAGGTGAGCGGTGGGCTCTCCGATGGGGCAAGGGACCCAGGTGTCCGGTCCCATTCCCAACCCCCCCAACATACCTATGCTGGACCACCTCAACCTCATCCAACTCCTCCGGCACCTCCATCCTCTCCAACCACTGCTCCTTCTCGTCCACCCAGACCTCGCAGGCGTGCACCTCGCTGAACATACGGTAGACGGCCAAAGCGTCCTGCAACCACTGCTGCCGCAGCACGGCCACCTCGGCCACCTCCCCGTAGAGCTGCTCCACCTCCACCACCCGGATCTGCATGTCAACCCCTTGGCGGTGCTCAGGTGCCAGAAGAGCCAACTGCTTCCGGAGGGCCAACACGGCCGCCCGGTGCTTCTCCACCTCTTCCACCACTGCCCAGTGCTTCCGCAGAAGAGCTTGGGTGGAATAGTCATCATGGCCAAAGTCATCGCTGGAGATAATGCGGTAGGTGTCCTGCAACCAGGCCACCAAGTCATCCGTCTCGGCGCTGAACTGGAAGAAGTTGAGGGCCTCCTGCAACCGTTGTTGGTGCAACCCTGTCATCTCCTCCAGCTTCTTCCAGCGGGGGCGAACCTCCCGCATCTTCTCCTGGATCCCACCAGGGCTGAAGCGTTTCTTGGCCAAGATCTGCTCGCCCCTCTTCATGGTCTGGTGCAACAGAGCCCGTCGGCTGCCCAGCTCGCCCAACATGCTCTTGTGCTTGTTGGTCAACGTCAAGACGCTGCTCAGGTCCCGGCCACACGTCTTGGTGGCCAGGATCTGCTCCTTCTCGTGGATCCACACCTCGGCCTCCTCCATCTCCTGGAAGAAGGCCCAAAGCTGGCAGGAGTCCTCCAGCTCCTTGCGTCTCTTGCCCGCCAGCTCCCCCAGCTCCTCCAGACACGTCTGGATGTGGTTGACCCGGTTGCAGATGATCTGGGGGTCGCAGGGTTGGTAGCCTGGACCAAGAGAACCAGATCTTAGTGGAGATGGTCTACAGCACCCCGAAGACCTTGGTTGACCCCTCCCAAGGCCAAGCATCTCCCGGTCCTCGTGGTGCCTTTCCCGGTGCCCCATGTTACCCTCCAGCTCTGAGAACTTGAGCGCAGCGGCGTTGAGCGCCTGCACCCGCTCGGTCTGGGCAGAGATGTCAGCCTCCAGCAGCCCATGCTTCTGCAGTAGGTCCTCAACCTCCAGAAGACGCTTCCCCAAATCCTTGGAGACCAGCAGCACCTGGGGAAAGGGAATGAGACCGCAAGGTCCAGAGCTGCCCACCGCATCCTCCATGGGGACGCCCGGTACCCGCTGCGTCCCCGGCTCTACCTGCATCTCCTCCATCCAGTCAATCATATAGACCATCTCCTGGAAGATCTTCTGCAGGGCCAGGTTCTGCTCGAGGCGGGCACGGCGGGCGCGGACCAGCTCGGTCAACAGCCCCCACTGCCGAAGGATGTTGTCCTTCTGGGCACTGATGCGTTTGGTGTCGTAGTAGCCCTCTGACTCCATCTCCAGGGCCAGTTCCACCACTACCTGGATGCGCTCTTGGTAGGAGGAGATGTCGGCCTCAATGGCCTCATGCTTCTTCATGGCGGCCTCCACTGCTGGCAGGTCGTAGCCAAAGTTGTCCTGGGGTGGGGGGAGATGCCATCAGGCGGGGTGAACCACTCCTCGGTCAATGAGGGAGCTCAATGAGGCTAGCCAGGAGGTCCCACCACCCAAGTGTTGGGTTCCTCACCCCCCAACCCCAGCCAGGGAGAGGACCCAGGCGTCCTGCCCCAGGGTGAGGGTCCCCACTGAGCCCCCCCACCCCATCCCACCTGCGAGACCAAGCGTTGGTTCTCGTTCAACCACGTCTCCCTCATGACAGCCTTGTGGTCGAAATGTTGGGCCAGCAGCTCCAGCTTCTCCTGCCGGATCAGCTCATTACGCAGCGACACCTCTCGCTCATGCTCTGCCTTCTCCAGGCAGATCCAAGCCTGCAGGGTGGGACACCGGGCTCGACAAGGGGGTCCCCAGCCCTTCTCGGGGTCCCCCAGGATGGAGAGGTCACCCCCATCCCACCAGCACCTTATTGATGTCAGAGATGCTCTTGCCCTCACTGGGGACATAGAGCTTGTGGTTGTTGGCCCGTAGCTTGCTCTGGATGGTGAAGAGCAGGACCTCCAGGTTCCCCTTCTCCTGGAACCTGTGGGGTGGCAGGACCAGGTCAGGATACGGCCATGGTCCCGTCCCCCCCGTGGTTGTCCCCCCCCAACCCCAGGAGGTGCTCACTTGATGGGCTTCTCCAGGATGCAGAAGGCGGTGAAGGCTTGGAGCTGCTGCTGCACCCCAGTCAAGGAGTTGGCAAACTTCTGGTTGCTGATGATGGTGATGGTGTGCTGGATCCAGGCGAGCAGCTCGGCTGCCAGCGCCTCGTACCGCTCGATGATGGCCTCGATCTCCATGGCCTGATCCAGAACCTGGTGGGAGAGGGGTGGGTCACCTGTATGGCTCAGGGGTGCAGCCCACAGAACCCCTTCGAGCAACCGTGGGTGGCCTGGGGTGCAACCTGCTTGGCCCAGCCCCTCCAGGGACCAGCATGGCCCTGTCCTTGCTGGTGCCCAGTGGAGCGAGGGATGGGACATCCCATGGAGCAAAGGATGGGGCACCCCATGAACCAAAGGATGGGACATCCCACGGAGCCACAGGGCGTGGGCCAAAACCCACCTTCCCGATGCGCTTCCCCTCCACAGCCAGCGCCTTCATCTTGGAGAAGTAGTGGTAGAAAGACACCACGTAGGTGATGATGGACTTCTCGTCGGGGTCCTCCATGTTGACGTCTGGCGGGAGGTGAAGTGTTGGTCCCCGAGCCTGCTCAGCTCCCTGGAGTCCCCCCCAACCACCAGCCCTGGTCCAGCAAAGCCCATCCACCAACCCCAAGCTGTTCCCCTCAACCTTGAGCCCCCCCAAATCCTCTGAGGTGGAAAACGAAGGTGGGAGCAATTAGCCAGATGGGTGGAGACACCCCACCCCGTGTGGACAGATGGACAGACAGACCCCCCCCCGGTCCTGTCCCATCCCTACCCTCGGGGTCCAGCAGCTTGCTGAGCCCCAACTGCTGCTCGGCCGTGTTGAAGGCTTGTTGAAGGTTGTAGGTCGCGTTGGACTTGGTCAGCTTGTGGAAGTCGATGAGGTCCGGCCTGCAAGAGGGACACAGTTGCTCTGAGCCCCCCACCCTGCGGAGGGAACCCAGGTGTCCAGGTTGGCACCCCCCCCTCCCCCACGGCAGACCTGTGCTTGTGGATGAGCGCATTGAAGGCCAACCCATCCCTCCAACTGGTGGTGAAGTTCTGGATGTTCACCTCGGGGTAGCTGTGGGGAAAGGGTGGGGGGTCACACGGTGCTGGATCCATCCCCCATCCATGGGGGGGGGAGGGCAAGGAAGGTCCATCCCAGCACCGGGACAGCGCGAGGAGGGGGGTCACCGCTCACCCCGCCGTCTTCATCTGGCACCAGAGCAGCAGAGCATCCTTGGCCGAGAGCATCTCCCGGTTGTCTTCGGTCTTGATTTTGATCACCTGGATCTGGGGAAAGCCAAGGGGCACTGACACACGGCGGGGTCCTGGGGTGGGGACACCATCCCCAGGTTGGGGACAGCCCCGTCCCGCTACCTGGAAGCGGAGGATGATGGTCCAGATGAGGCCGAGGGTGAGGCGGTGGTTGCCGTCCACAATGTCGTGGGAGCCCACGTTCTCCAGGTGCACCCGTTGCTCCTTGAGGAACTGCAACGCCTTGTCCACGTTCTCCAAGGAGTGGATCCGCATCCGGCCCCGTGTCGGTTTGGGCTGCCGGAGACACCGGCATCTGTCACCCCCACCTTGCCCCTACCTTGGAGAAGGTCCTCCCACCCAGTTCATCACAACCTTGAGGTGGGTGGAACCTGCAGCACCCTACACATGGTCCTGGCTCTCACCAGCTGCTCCCCGGAGAGCACCTCCAGCAGCCGGGTGAGGACGTAGCCATCACGGAGATCGGCGTAGAGATCCCCGATACGGCAGGAGACGTGGGCGAGGTGGGAATTCACCCACTTGGTGAAAGTCTTCTTCTGCACCGCATCCCTCTCATCTACCCGGGGAAGAAACAGGTTCAACCGTGGTGGTGGGGGCGGGGGGGGGGTTGGACCAGGCACCTGGGGCTTTGCCGGGATGGTGAGGATGGATTTACCAGCCAAGGCTTTGATGCGGGAACACTCGAAGAGCTTGGTGGTGGCCATGGTGTCGTCCCAAACCCGTGGGTTGGGGCTCTCCCAGGGGCCGTTGTTGTTTTGTTGCTCCATGTTGTCCAGCTCGGCCGCCATGGCTGCCATCGGGCTGGGGGGGTGGGGTGGGTTTGGGGAGGGGGGCACACACATGCACACCCATGCATGTGGGTGTGTGCACACGCGTGGATGAGGGGGTCAGCGATGGGGGGGGAACAACACCTTCTCCTGGAGGGTCCCTGGAAGTCTCCAGGGTGTTGTCTGAAGGCCAGGGGTGGCCCAGAGCCCCCCCCCGCCTCCCCCCTGCCCTGAGCACCCCCACAGACCCCTGAGCACCCCCTGTGACCCCCCAGGATCCTCTGCAGCCCCCCAATAGCACCCATTGCAGCCCCCCCAGGACCCCCCCCAGGACACTCCCCTATAGCATCCCCTGCAGCCCCCCCTTCCCAGGACCCCCACCCCCCCACCCCCCCCAGCAGGAGCAGGATCAGGCCCCTCCCGGCGGTCACCTTGAAGGACCCCACCGGTGACCGGAGACCCGCCCTGGGGGGGGATGGGAGGGATGTCCCCCCCCACCTAGGGTGTTGTGTGTCCCCCCTCCCCGCCCGTTCCCGGTTATACCGGAGGGTCACGGACGCACCGGAGCCGCCTCCTCCCGGTGCACCGGGACCGCGGCGGGGGGGGGGGTTGGTGGATGGATGGATGGATGCTTGCCGGGGGGGGAAGGACACGGGGACCCGACTCACCGTGCAGGGCGGGGGGGGCAGCCGGTGCCGCCGGTGCTGCCGGTACCGCCCGGGCCCGGCTCCCCCCGCGCACCGGAACGCGCCACCGCCCCGGCAGCCAATGGCGGGGCCGCGCCCACCCCCGTCCCGTCCCGTCCCCCCCCCGCCGCGCACGACCCCGCCGCTGCACCGGGAATAGGGAATATCCATCCATTCCCCCCCCCCGCAAGAATAACTGGGCACCGGGGGAGCGGTGACAGCACCGGCATCACCCCCCACCCCGGAAAAAACGGAGAGGGGGGGGATATCGGCACCGGGAGGAGTGGGGGGGTGGGGGGCACGGATCGGGACCGTATGGACCGGGCCCGTATAGACGGGGGAGGCACGGACCTTCCCCTCCCCGTTCACTGGCCCGGCCCCGGGGCACTGGGGGGGGTGGTGTAACCGGGGCCCCGGGGGCGGAGCCAAACCCCGGTAGCGGGTGGTGGCACCGAGCAGCTCTCGGTATCCGTGTCCGTGTCCGTGTCCGTGTGTGTGTGTGTAGAACATCGTCATCTTCGGGGCCGCCGGCAGGACCGGGCTGGCCACGCTGGGCCAAGCCCTGGAGGAGGGTAAATGGGGGTGGGACGACATTGGGGACACCCCCCCTGCTGCAGCCCCAAAAGGCTGCGGTGGGGAAGGGACCCCCGGGTTGGAGATGAGGAGGGTGGTGGGAGGGGGTTTGGGGGGGTGTTGGGGTTGGGGAGGTCACTGGGGTTATGGGGGGGCATTGGGGGGTGGATGGGGACCAGGGGTTTGGTGGCACCCAGGGGGGACATGGGAACTGGGGGGGGGTCCCGGGGGCTGAGTAGGAGCTGGGGGGTGCTGGGGGCATGGCTGGGCCATATAGAGCCTCTATGGGGCAGATAGAGCCCATTGGGGTCATATAGAGTCTCTATGGGGCAGACCCAGCCTGTCCAGGCTATATAGAGGCTATATGTGGGGCAGACCCAGCCCGTTGGGGCCATATAGAACTTATGTGGGGCCAACCCAGCCTGCCCGGGGTAGATAAAGTTTATCTGGGGCAGACACGGTCTGTTTGGGGCCAATAGAGCCCCTATGAGGCAGGGAGAGCCTATATGGGGCAGGTGTGGAGATGGGCAGAGCCCCTATTAGCCATGTAGAGTCTATATGGGGCAGATAGAGCTTATGTGGGGCAGGCAGAGTCACTATGGGGCAGATGTGGGGCCAGCAGAGGCTATATGAGCCATATAGAGCCTATATGGATCAGGCAGAGCCCCTATGGGGCAGGCAGAAGGAACGCTGAGTCATCCCCTGCCCAAATTGCCAACTCATCGTCACATGATAGCCACAGGGCCGATCCAGCCTCTGGGCCAAAGGTTTGGGGAACCCCCCCCACCCCTGGGTGCTGTGTCCCCCCCCAGGGTACACGGTGATGGTGCTGGTACGGGATCGGGCCTGGTTGCCGGCCCAGCATCAACCGGCACACGTGGTTTTGGGGGACGCGCGGGACCCCACGGCGGTGGTCGAGGCCGTCAGGGGACAGGACGCCATCATCATCCTCCTGGGGACCAGGAATGACCTGAGTATGGTGACATCGGGGACCCCCACCCCAGGACCCCATAGATTTTGGGGGGACTCCATTGTCCAGGGACCCCCAATGTTGCTGGGGTCCCTGCACCCCATGACCCCCTGGTTTTGGGGGGACCCCATTGCCCTGGGGCCCCGTGACCCCACAATCAGGCACCTGAACCCCCATCACCCCCAAACTTGGGGGGCTGCCCCATATCCCCTCAATCACCCCCAAACTTGGGGGGCTGCCCCATATTGCCCCCCAAAACATGTTGGGCTGCCCCATATCCCCTCAATCAACTCCAAACTTGGGGGGCTGCCCCATATCCCCCCCAAAACACATTAGGCTACCCTATAACCCCCCATCACCCCCAAAACTTGGGGGGGCTGCCCCATAACCCCTCCCCATCACCCCCAAAACTTGGGGGGCTGTCCTATATCCCCCCCAAACACATTAGGCTGCCCCATATCCCCCCCAATCACCCCCAAAATTTTGGGGGCTGCCCCCTAACCCCCCTTTGGCCCCCTCCCAGGCTCCACCATGGTGATGTCCAAAGGCACCAAGAACATCATGACGGCCATGAAGACCCATGGCGTCCACAAGGTGGTTGCCTGCCTCTCAGGTGGGTGTCCCCAATGTCATCGTTGTCCCCCCCCAAAAATTATGGGGGTCCCCTACTCTGATCCCCCACTTTCCCCCCCCCCCAGCTTTCCTGCTGTGGGACCTGCAGAAGGTGCCCCCCCAGCTGGTGCCAGTGACGGAGGACCACATCCGCATGCACCGTATCCTCCAGGATTTGGGGCTTGACTGCGTCTATGTCATGCCCCCCCCACATCGCCGGTACGGGGGGGGGGGGGAGTGCACCCCAAAAATGGGGGGGCGGATTTTATCCCATTTTAACCTCCTATCCCATTTTATCCCAGTATCCCAGCTTATCTCCGTATCCCATTATATCCCCCATGTCCCATTTTCCCCCCATATCCCATTTCATTCCCATCTCCAACATTATCCCCATATCCCATTTTATCCCAGTATCCCATTCTATCCTCCATCCCATTTTATCCCTCATCCCATTTCATCCCTGTATCCCATTCTATCCCCATATCCCATTTATTCCTCTATTCCATTATCTCTCCATCCCATTTTATCCCAGTATCCTGCTTTATCCCTCATATTCTACTTCATCCCGCTCTCCCCCATTATCCCAGTTTCCCCATTATCCCACTCTCTGCCGTTATCCCAGTCTCCCTGTTATCCCCCTATCCCCCATTATCCATTTCCCCATTATCCCACTATCGCCTGCTATCCCCCATTATCCCAGTCTCCCTGTTATCCCATTATCCCCCATTATCCTGGTCTCCCCATTATCCCAGTCTCCCTCGTTATCCCAGTCTCCCCCGTTATCCCACTATCCCCATTATCCCACTATCCCCATTATCCTGGTCTCCCCATTATCCATGTCTCCCCCATTATCCTGCTCTCCCCCATTATCCCACTATCCCCATTATCCCAATCTCCCCCATTTTCCCACTATCCCCATTATCCCGCTCTCCCCCATTATCCATATCTCCCCATTATCCCAGCCTCCCCCGTTATCCGTGTCTCCCGTTATCTGGCAGACGACCAGCCACTGACAGGGGATTACACGGTGATGGTGGGTGCATCCGGAGGCTCCTGGGTTATTTCCACACACGACCTCGGCCATTTCCTCCTCCGCTGCCTCCGCACCTCCTGCTACAATGGGAAAAGCGTCTACATCTCCCAGGATTATTCCAAGGATTAGGGGGATCTCCTCGGGATCGATCAGGGTGGGCGGTAGCCCCCCAAAATCCCCCCTAACTCCCCCCCGCGCATCCCCAGGGAGATTAAATCCAGTTTTTTTCCCAGCCCGGATCCGGCCTTTTTCTGTTAGCTGAGCTGAATTAATTAGGGTGCTCCCCTAATTAATGGGGGGGGTTCCGCCCCCCCGGCATCGTTAGGCTTAATTGGGGGGAGGGGGGGCATCCTGCTGTGTTTTGGGGTGATGCTCCGGGGGGGGATGCTGGGATCTCGGTTGGTTTGGGAGCATTGCTGGGGGGGTCCTATGGGGCCGGGCTCGCCCTCCCCTCCGTGCTGCCGGGGCCGAGCCCCCCCGCACTCATCGCACCCACCGCCCGCCCCTTCCCGCGGGAACCGCTCCCGTCCGCGCCCTGTATGCAAATGAGTCCCCGCGCCGCGGCCAATCAGACGCGAGGCGTGGGCGGGGCCTCCCCCGCCGTGGGAGGGACCTTACCCCTCCCTTCCCGTATGTAAATAACGTTCCCCATCCGCCCCTCCGAAGAACCGCCTGGGCGTGGCTTAGACCGGGCGGGCGAGCGAGGCGGGTGGGCGGAATGCCGGCTCCTGATTGGCGTTCCGGACTTCTCTGATTGGTCCCTGAAGGGGCTGTATGTAAATGAGGGGTCCCGGCGGGGGGGGGCGCGCGGGAGCAAGGGGGCGTATCCCTAGTTTGGGGGTCCTACCCCCCCCCGCGTCTCACCACAAACGAGGCTCCTGCCCCTTTAAGGCCCCCCGCCTCAGCCGACCCGCAGCGCCCTCTGGCGGCGCGGAGGACGGCTCCCCGAAGCCCCGCCCCTCCTTCAAGACTCCGCCTCCCTCCCTCCCTCCCTCCCTCTCCGGCGGCGTGCGCTTCCCCTCCCCTCCCTCAGTCGCCGCGCGCGCGCCGGCCGCAGGTTGCGCTCGCGCCGGCCGCCTGCTTCCCCATTGGCTCGTGCCCTCGCGCTGCTGGGTGAGAGAGCCCCCTCCCCCCCCCCCCCTTCCTCCACGCGCCGCCTCAGTCTCCCCCGGAGGCTCAGGGGAGATGGACGGGAAAAGGGGGGCTGTCGCTACCGCGTTCCTGTCAGGGAGGGCCCGGGCCTTTTGGGCCTGGCTTTGGGCCTGGTGGGGTCCCCGACAGCCTCCGGTTCCCCGCTTCCTTCTCCCCGCTGGGTGGTGGCCGGCGTTGCCGGGAGTTGTAGTCCTCGGGTACCACCTGGGGCCTAGAGGGAGCGGGGGGGGGGGAGAAACTACAACTCCCAGCGGCCCTCGCGAGGGAGGAGGTGGGGGGAGGCCCCGAGGGGTGCGTCTGGGGGGCTGGGAGAGGCCTGGGGTTTCGCAGAGGGGCTTGGGGGGAACATGTTTTGGGGTGGGGGGGATGGTGCACTTGGGGGACCTATCGAGGCCTGTCGCTCCTTGCGGGGGGGGGGCAAAGACGTGGCTTTGCTGGTTGGGGGGGGCTGAGGGAAGAGCTGGGGAAGGGGCTGTCCCCCCTCCTGCCACCAGCCCCTTTGGGGGGGGGCAGCTTCTGTGCCCTGTAGTGGGGCTCCCCCTGCAATGGGGGAAGGGCTGTTTTGGGGGGGGCCAGCAGTGCTGTGAAGGGGGTCACCGTCACCCCCCAGCAGTGAAATTCCTGACTCTTTTGGGGAGCAGATAGTAGAGGGGGAGGGGGCACCCTGTTATGGGTGGGCACCCACAACCTGACCTTATTGAGGCTGGGGGGTGAATCAATGAGCCGTTCATCCCCCGGGGGTTTGTGTTGAGTTTTTCCTTTTTTATTTAACTAATTTTAAATAAAAACCACAACCCACCCAGCAGCTGATGTTAGCGGGGAAGGGGGGACACACGCCCTCGCCCCATGGTGCAAAGGCTTTAACGAACCCCCCACCCCCCCCCCCCCGTTAGGCTGTTCCCTGACTTTCTTCTCATTTATTTATGTTATTTTTTTTTTCCTCAGTGCTCGACGGGGAGCTCGTAATAAAAAGGGCTGCATCATCCTTGCTCTCAGCAGGTAGCTCCTTTAAACACACACACCCCCCCGCAAACGGGGGGGGGGGCAAATGAAGTTTTTGGGGTGCAACAGGCCTCTGAAAGCCAGGAGAGAAGCTGGAGGGGGGGCTCAAAGACACCCCCGCAGCCCACCCCTGTGTTTTCTAGAGCTGCCTCCTTGGGGAGCATATTGGCGTGGGGAACTTGGAGAGCGCTGAGTGAAGGCAGCATGCCTCTTTTTGAGGTTAAACCATGGGGTTTTGGGTATACCGCAGGTCTGGTTTGGCTGCAAAATGCTGCCGGCAGCGAGGGGGGGACACCTGGTGGTTGTATTTTTTTAGGGGGGGGCCCATGGTGTTTCCTACCGGGACTCGGTGGGTGTTAACAGATAATTATAAATTCAAGCCTTTATTTTTATTAAGTTTAAACTTAGTTTTGGCTTCCAAATTCTCCTCGGAAAAGATATTCTGCTGGAATTATTTTCTTTAAAGGGGGGGCAGGGAATAACCAGAAACCCCCTCAAAAAACCCAGAGCCCCCCCAAAAACCAGCCAGGGTTTGTCTGAACTCACACCACACACACACACACCCCCCCAACTCAAGCATGCTGAAGCGAAACCGCCATGGGATTATTCCCTTTGTCCCCAGTATAAATAGGATTTGTTTGAGCTGGGGGGGTGGAACCACACAGATCCTGAAAGGTGGGATTTCTTTTTCGTCATTTAGTGAGAAAATGGGTTAATTTGGCAAGATTGTGGCACAGGGAGGGGGGGCAAACCTGCACAGGTGCCACGTTGGCAGGAGCTTCGGCTTTGCCCAGCTCCGTCATGGAAATAAAAAATAAAACCCCTCCCTGAGCGTTGCGAAGAACCTCCTCCCGCTGAGGTCAGGGCAGCAATTAAATGCAGGGAAACAATTGGGATATTATGCAAATGAGCCTGGGGCAGCATTTGGGGGGGGGGGTCAGGGCACCCCAAATTTCCAGGCCGTGCTTTCAGTGCTGCAGTCCTGGTACCCGTTCCTAATTTTCACAACCCCCCTGCCCCCCCATCTCACCAAAAAGCTGCTGCGAAACCTTCCTGCAGGTTATCAAAGGCATATTTTTATTTTCTTTTTAATTAAATCCCCGTCGTCAAACTTGCCTTGTCCTGACCTATTTGCGAGGCCGAGTCAGGGCTGTTTGCTAACGAGGCGCTGCTAATGAGGATATGCTGACGGGCTTTGCTCGAGACCTGCATCCTTGCTGCCGCATGAGGGGCCTTTTCAGTTTATTTAGGAGTCGGGGGGGGGGGTCCTGGGGTGACACCCTGCCTTCACCTGCCCCCCCCCATTCATTTCATCACTGAAAAGCCTAATTTGCCTTAATTTTTGGCCAGTAATGAGGCTGCCATTACTCCACGCTTGCAGGCTCCAATACTGCTTGGCTTTTTTGGGGGGAAAAGATGGGCTGTTAGTTGTTGGGGTTTTTTTGGGGGGGAGGCCACAAGCTCAGCGTGGATTTGGCTGTGCTTCCCCCCCGGCTTCTGCAGGTTGGTGCTTGCCACTCAGGCAAGCGGCTCCACTCAGCTCGCTTTGCCTGCTGCTTTTATCTGTTTGTGTTTGCTTTTGAGGGTTGGTTTTGGGGTTTATTTATTGGGTTTGGGCTTTTTTAGCAGCTTATATTCTCATTTAAAACCTCTCACAGCAACGCGATTGCCGTTCCTGTCTCCCTACCCCTTCCCCAGCTTCCAAATTGCCCCTTCGTTCCTCTTCCTTCTTTTTTTTTAGCTCCTCAGAGCTTTTTTGAGGAGCAGAAATCCCAAATCCCTCGGTAATCCCAAGAACGGGGCGACAGTTGAGGCCCTCGAGGTGTGACCCCATTTTTTAATGGCATTCCGTGCTTTGGGAAGTTGCGTGGGTCGATGGCACCACTGTGAGCCCACCCCTTCCCTAGGTGAAACTTTAAATCATTTCTTTCTTTATTTTTCCTTTTAATCCAGAGTTCCTCCTTGAATTTGGACCCAAGGGATGCCAGGAATGCTGTAGGAGACACCTCTTCCCACCTTCCACCCTGGTAAGGAGCTTCACGCCCCTTCTCTTCATCATGGCTGTTCCAACAGTTGGATGCTGAGCCAGCCAGAAACCGTCGTCCCCTCCAGGCGAGGATTACAGCTCGTCCGACGTGTTTTTATAGCGAGACGTAGCATAAAAAAATAGATTTAACCCAGTGAAGGGGCCAAATCCAGGGGGTTTTCATGGGGCGGGGCTGTGTCTTAACGAGCTCCCTCTCTCCGGACAATAATTTATTGAAATATCCTGGTGTTTTGGCCAACCCCGTCCTCGGGTGCTGCCATCCCGGAGCGAGATAGCGGAGATCTCCGCATTGGCACGTCCCCTGGAGCCCAGGCAAGTAGGAATTTGTCCGTATTTATGGCTGTGCTGAAAAAGCCTTTTGTTTGATTAGTGTTAATTAAGCCATCTCCATCAGATAAAGTGTAGGGAGATGGATTGGCTTGCCGACGAGGTCCCGGCTCAGGTTTTATCCCCTTTTTTCCCCCTTTTTGTGCTGAGAAAATTAATGGCATTCTCATTGCCCAGTAATGGGGATTATTTGGCTTTAACCACCCCCTAATTAAGCACAAAGTTGCCAACCTCTTCACTTAATTGCTTTACTAATTTCTTCTCCATCTTGGCCATCGGTTGGTTTTAGTTTTGGCTCATACCTGGAGCTGGGTTTGGCTCGGGCCGAGCGTTGGGAAAGCCGGGGTGACCCCAACCCCTCCCCGACTAAACCCCCCTGCTCCCAAAGCATCTTTTTGGGGCTATTTCATCCCAAAAGAGTCCTGGGATGATTATTTTTTTCCTGGGAAGCGGTGCAGGATGTACGCCTCGGCATCCCCTGTTGGCAGCAAACCCGTGCCAAGGAGGGGAGAAGGAGCCGGTGGCGAATTTTGGGGTGATTTTGATCTCATTTGGGGCCAACTAGGAGGCAGAAAGGACCACGCGGGTCATTAAATCTTTATTTTTTTTTAATTGGAAATAGGCAGGGTCGGACTTTTTCCTCTGGCTCATGAAGGTGTCTTGGCTACAAAAGAGTTAAAAACTGTCACTTAATTATTAACCACAGGCTTTTGATAAATTAAAACCTCTCTCCCTCCCCCCTCATTAGCTGGGAAGGGCTGGGTCTTGCTTGTGCAAATTGCAGCTGTGGCTCTGGAGCAGCAGGATTGGGCTCAAAAATCCCAATTTTGGGTTCTGCTGAGGGAGTGGGATTGAGCCGGGGGGTTGTTTAAGCCTTTTCCCCAATTTATTACCCCAAATTAGGTCTGTGGGGCATGACGCAGCTCCTGAACCATCGCTTATCCCCGCGCTGGGACCCCTTAGAAGGATTCAGGGACCTGTCTCTGCCTGGTGCCGGCAAACCCGACATGGTGCTGTCAGTGTCGGTGCTGTCAGGTTTCCCCAGCACGGCTAAAATAAAAAATTAATGCCCTGGAATTAATCTTTCAGGCTCGTTCTGCTTTCCCTCGGCCTGTA
The DNA here is from genome assembly GCF_947461875.1 of Haliaeetus albicilla. Lineage (NCBI taxonomy): Eukaryota > Metazoa > Chordata > Aves > Accipitriformes > Accipitridae > Haliaeetus > Haliaeetus albicilla. The sequence continues at coordinate 35,339,760 of NC_091515.1, read as the reverse complement.
GAGGCTTGGAGGGGGGAGAAGGATGTTGGGGGGGGAGGCTCTTCCCATATTTTATGCTAAGAAATAGGACGAGATTCCCTCATGGATTGATTCCTGCCAGAGCAGGAGCCCGGCTCAGCAGATAACGACATCGTTAATTCAAGTTGCGGTGGTCCGGTGACATAGAAATTGGATAATCGGATGCTGGAAATGCCGATCTGGGGGAGATCCTGGAGAGATTGGGGGTCTCCCAAAAACACGGGGCTGCCACAGGAATAAACAGGGAAAAAACCTTGTGAGATGCTAAACCGCTTTTTTTTTTTTTTTTTTTTTTCCCTAAAAAGTAGCTCTGAAGCCCTAAAGGGCCATAAGGAACAGGAGGCGATGTATTTTTTCATAGCTGGTTCAGCGGGCTTGTGCAGCATCCGAGGAAGGAAAAAAATCCCCCTAAATCTTCCCGGTTGGGGTCGTACAACCGTGGGAAGGGGGGGACTCATCATCCCCAGCTGCGGGTTTATTCTCCTGCATCCCTTTTTTGGGAAGAGCATCCCGGGAATCCTGTATCCTCATGGGTACAAACCTCCTCCCAGGAGTCCCCTGGCACTTCATCTTCCCTCTTCATCTCGGCAGCTGTTGGCAAGAGATTAAATGAGATTATTTCAAGAGGGGGATTAAAATGGGGGGGTTGTTTGGTTGTGTTTTTTTTCCTAGGAATAAAAGCTGCTGTGGAGCGGCCACCCGATTCAGGGTGTTGGGGCGTGAGAATTGGCACAGAGTGGTCTCGGAACCTTCCTAGGTCAGGCTCTGCTTTGGTTTAAATTCCTAAATCTGGTTATTCCTCACCTCTCCGCTGTATTTTAATCCAAATTCAGATAATTTGGAAGCTTGCAGAAGGAAGGAGAGGGTCTCTCTCCTACCAAGCACGATGCTCTGTAGCGGGATGCAGATGGATTTAATTAATCACCCGCCGATTCACAGCCTGGGTGAGGGGCTTGCCGCTGGAGGAACGTCAGGCGCCATTTTTTGGGGTGGAAAGACAGGATTTATTAATTGCCGATGTCTATTTTCAGCCTGGAGGGGTGACGATGGCGGGTGATGCTGTGGTTTGGGGGGAAACACTGACAGTTTGTGAGATTAATCCAAAACCCTCAAGTTTTCCAGATAATGCAGGGATTTAGAAATCTGTTCCGAAGATGGGGTTGTTGGTTATTTTTGCCCAGCAGCTCTGAGTCCGAGATGGGACAGTGGGATTTCATCTCTGGCTCCTTCCCCAAATTGGGATGGGCTGAGGAGGAACTGGAAAAGTATCATCATCACCCTCTTCCTCCTCCTCCCACCCCGCTCCTGCTTGGCAAGGGGTAGAGTTTCTAGTTGATTTTTTTTTGAGTATTTTTAGCTTATTTTGGGTCGTTCCTCCCCAGATTCAGTGAATAAAAGGGGGGTGTTGGGACACCGTGTCCCCGCAGTAACCAGCGCTGCCATGGGAAGAGGAGTTTTCTTTGGAAAAAGAGTTTTCTTTGGATTTTTTGGGGGGAAGAGAGGGAAGCGTGTGTATTCTGCAAATATATCTTTACCCTTGGAGGAGCTGGGGAAGGGGAGGTTGATGCCAGGGCCCCAAAAAGCTGTCGAACCTCAACCGGGAGCGCCAATCTCACCACCCAGCTTTGCCCAAGCTCCTTCCCACGGGATGGAGGGGATTTATTGCCAGCGAGACCCGGCATTGCCAGCTGGGGATGCTCCTCCAAGAAGATCTGCCTTCATACCTGCTGCCCACTCGTTAAGCTGCATTTAATTAAGGCTTTCAGGTATTGATTTAACATCCCCTCCCAACAGATGTGATCTTAGCTGGCTTGCGGCATAATTAGCGGGGATTAGGTGAGCACCAGACAGGAGAGGAGGCTTGGCCGCCGTGCCGGTGTAGGTTAATGCCCAAAGCAGACAAATTAAGACTTGTCTGTCCATCTGTCTGTCCTGAACCCGCCAGCAGCGAGCTGCCTCGGGGCTCTGGCTTCACGAGATCCCGGTGGAGAAACCAAAGCAGGGTTGGCAAACTGGAAACGATGACCGAGGAGAAGGCTGAGGGACTCTGGAACTCTTTCGGCAATCTCTCTTCCTGTACCTCTCAAGTGGATGGAGCTCAAGGAGCAAAATCCTTCCCAGCACAGGAGATCGGATTTGAGACTACCTGAGGAACAAGTTATTGATCAACTGTTTGGAGGCAGGAGTTGAAGGCAGGTTTGCTGGTGATACCCAACTGGGAGATGCTGTTGACTTTCTTGAGGGACAAGAAGCCCTTGTAGAGGGATCTGGATAAATTGGAGCATTGGGCAATGCCCTTAACAACACACTCCAACTCTTGGTCAGCTCCGAATCGGTCAGGCGGTCGGACCAGATGATTGCGTAGGTCCCTTCCAACTAAGTCTATGGGACCCGCTGAGATCCGTCCCTGAGTTCTGAGGGAGTTGCCAAGCTGCTCTTCCAGGAAAGTCATGGCAGTCAGGTGAAGTCCCCAGAAGACCAGAGAAAGGGGACTTTCCACTGTTTTTAAGGGTGGAACTACTGACCTGTCAGCCTCCCGTGCCTGGGAAGATCCTTCTGGAAGCTCTGCTAAGGCACGTGGAAGACAGGGAGGTGATTCAAAATAGCCAGCATGGCTTCACCAAGGCCGAGTCCCGCCTGACCAACCTTCTACGATGGAGTGACTGGATCAGCAGATGAGGGAATGTGAATGGAGAATGGACTTGGGGCTACCAGTATATGAAAAGCCCAAAAAGCCAACCGGATCCTGGGCTGCAGCAGAAGAAGCGTGGCCAACAAGTCAAGGAAGGTGATGCTCCCCCTCTTTTCCGATGAGATCCCACCTGGAGCGCTGCGTCCAGGGGTCTTCAGGATGGGAAGGACGTGGATCTGTTGGAGCGGGAGGCCATGGAGATGGTTGGAGCGCTGGGACACCTCTGCTGTGAGGACAGGCTGAGGGAGATGGGCTTGGTCAGCCTGGAGAAGGCTCCTGGTGGCCCTTCGATACTCATGGGGACAGACTTTCTAGTAAGGCCTGTCACGATAGGACAAGGAGGAATGGTTTTAAGCTAAAAGAGAGGAGATTCGGACTAGACAGAAGGAAGAAATTTGTTACGATGAAGGTGGTGAGGTTGCCCAGAGAGGTGGGGGATACTCCATACCTGGAAGGGCTCCCCACTGAAATAATCCCACTGCATTCCCGCTTGCTGTGCTAACCCTCTGCTCTTCCCCCCTCTCTGCTGCAGGATGGCCCGGGAGACGTGACAGCACCCAGCGTGAGCACTGATGCCAAGGAGAGCTATGCGGCAGCAGCGCGGCGAAGCTGGGCATCGCGGGGTTTCGCTCACCGGAAGCCGGATGTCAGCAATGGAGGCCATTCCGGCGCGGCGGCAGCAATGAATGGCCCTGTCCCCCTGGCTCAGCTCGGCTCCAGCACTGGACCATGAGCTCCCACCACCCCCTGCGGCATGATGGCTCCGATGCCGGGGGTTGCCCACCAGCATTTTGGGCACAAAATGGCAGCGTGCCAATGGTGGGGGGCGAACCACCTCGCCTGGCCACTGCCACGCCAGCCATGCCCAAAATGGGGGTGCGTGCCCGCATCACCGACTGGCCCCCCAAGAGAGACGCTGTCAAGGATCCCCCCGTTGGCACCAGCCAGTGCCGGGAGGCAACAGGCAGCCGGGATGCCGCTTGCTGCCGGGGTTTTGCCAGCGGGCAGCAGCCCCTCACCAGCGTTTCGGGCTTTAAAGCCCTTCACCGCCTGGCACGGCGGCGATCCAAGGACGTGGAATTTCAGGAGGGGTGGCCCCGTTCCCCGGCAAGGGGCTTGGCACCGCTGCGGCACCGGAGCAGCAGCGAGGTGACACTGAGTGAGTGTGACCCGGAGGAGCTGGCGGAGCCACGGGGGACCAAACTGGGGGGGGCCACCGGACTTTTCCGCGAGTATGGCAGCACCTCCTCCATCGATGTGCAGGGCATCTCAGAGCAAAGCTTCTTCAATATGCTCAACGAATTTCGGACCAAGAAGCCGGATCGGCAAGCTGCGATGCCCGAGCGTCTCAGGGAAGCCGGTTTTCCTTTGGGATCATATTCCGGGATCAAGATGGAGGGTAGGAACGGGCCCTGGGACGAGCCATCGGCACAATCCAAGGAGAAACCCCATAGGAGGTGTCCCAAAGGTGATGCTGGAGGCGAATCCATCTTCAAGAAGCTCCGGAGCGGCCGAAACGAGGGGGAGCTGGAGGAGCTACAGGCGCCTGAGCCGGGCAAGGCTTGGGTGTGCCAGAAGAGCTTCGCCCACTACGACGTGCAGAGCATGCTCTTCGACCTCAACGCTGTGGCTGTCAACCGTGCCGTGGTAGCCCAACGGCGAAACACCACCACGGGCGCCTCGGCCGCTTCAGCCGCCACCATTTGTGCTGGCGGGTTGGGAGGATCAGATCTGGCGTTCACCAGCACAGAGGACCTTAACTGTAAGGAGAATTTGGAGCACGACATGGGGGATAACACCAGCAACGAGCTTCTCCTCAGCTGCCCCCATTTCCGCAATGAGATCGGCGGCAGTGGCGAGCGCAATGTCAGCTTCTCCAAAGCTTTGGTGGGTTCCCCGGGGGTCCCAACGGTTGAGGGGGGCTTCCCAGAGCCTGCCTTTGATGTACGCCCCACCAATGCTGGTGTCTCAGTGCTGGAGGTCCCCAAGGAGCTGCAGAGGAACCCCAACCGGCTCAAGCACTACAGCGTCGAGCACATGGACCTTGGCGCTCACTATTACCGGGATCATTTCCATGGCAAAGGTGAGGGGGGGGGACTCCGGGGGTATTTTGGGGGGTCCGCAGCCTCGCCCCGTTGCTGCAAGAGCCTGGGGGACGCTGATGCTGACCTTCACATCCCCTGTGGTGATCGGAGGGCACAACCTGCTCTTAAAGGCCCCCCCCCCCCCCCCAAATCCTTCCTCGGAAGCAGGGGGAGGGTTGGAAAGTCACCAGGGTACACCCAGCTCCATCCCCCCCTTGCCGTTACGGGGCTGGGCTGGTAGGAAAGGGCACGGTGATGGCTCCTCTGTCCCCACCTCTCCGGCTCCTGTGTGTCCCCCATCCCTCCCCCGTGCGTCTTCCATCCCTGTTTTTCTCACCAGAGCACTCTAACTACTTCGGGGTGGACGAGAAGCTGGGCCCGGTGGCCGTCAGCATCAAACGTGAGAAGCTGGAAGACCACAAGGACCACGGCCCCCAGTACCAGTACAGGATCATCTTCCGGACCAGTGAGGTACATCGCCATGGCAGGGGGGTGCGAAAACCAGTTTGGGAATGGGAAAACGTGCCCATGGGTCTGTTCCTGCAGTGGCCATGCACGGCCCGACTGAGGGTCGCTCTTCCCATCAGGACTCGGGGTGCTTCACCGTCCCTTTCCCCCCCCACCCCCCTTATTTTTCCCCAGCTGGTCACCCTGCGTGGTTCCATCCTGGAAGATGCCACCCCTACTGCCACCAAGCACGGGACAGTCCGGGGACTCCCGCTGAAGGACGCCCTGGAATATGTCATCCCGGAGCTCAATATCCACTGCCTGCGCCTCGCCATCAGCACGCCCAAGGTCACTGAGCAGCTCCTCAAACTGGACGAGCAAGGGGTGAGCGTCAACGGGGACAGAATAGGGGTCCTGTCGGCTCCTTAGTGGGGGGGGTGGACCATGGCTGACACACACCCCCCCCTGCTTTTCCCCACAGCTCTGCCGGAGGCACAAGGTGGGCATCCTCTACTGCAAAGCCGGGCAAAGCTCGGAGGAGGAGATGTACAACAATGAGGACGCGGGACCCCCCTTTGAGGAGTTCCTCTCCCTCCTCGGGGAGAAGGTTTGCCTGAAAGCCTTCAGCAAGTACGCGGCCCAGCTGGACACCAAAAGTGAGTGACACGGGGTCCTGTTTGCGGTGAAAAGAGGTGGGGGGGGATGGGACACGGGGACCCCTGCCTACCTGACCGCCTGCCTCGCCCCCCCCACAGCTGACTCCACCGGCACTCACTCCCTCTACACCACCTACCAGGACTATGAAATCATGTTCCATGTCTCCACCATGCTCCCCTACACCCCCAACAACCGGCAGCAGGTAACTGCCCCATTCCCAAACTGGTTTTCGCCCCACCACTGAAGATTTGGGGCTCTCTGTCCCCAAATCATGTGCGGGCACGGTGGTTTGGGGACTGTCTGTCTGTCCAGGGCTCAACCATCCTTTGTGTTGTTGTTTCTAGCTGCTGAGGAAGAGGCACATAGGGAATGACATCGTCACCATCATCTTCCAAGAACCCGGAGCTTTGCCTTTCACCCCCCAAAATATCCGTTCCCACTTCCAGCATGTCTTCATCATCGTCCGAGCCCACAACCCCTGCACTGACAATGTCTGTTATAGGTGAGCCCCTGCCCCTGCAGCTGAACCGTGTCTGAGGGGCTCTGGATTTGGGGTACAGCTACAGCCAGGGTGGGGGGGGTGCTTGCCTTGTGTGAGGGTGGCATGGAGGTTTCTCCCGTGCTTCCGGCTTCTTAAAAACAACCAGGGCATCGGAGTAGGGCTGAAGGGAGTCAAATCCCATTGGCGGCCAGTCCCCGGGGCTCAGTATTGGGTTAATATTGTTATCAGTGATCTGAAGGAGGGGATCGAGCCCACCTTGGGTTTGCTGAGTTGGGCAGAAGTGTTGGATCTGCTTGAGGATGGGGCGGGAAGGCTCTAGAGAGGGATCTGGACAGGCTGGATAGATGGGCTGAGGAAATTCAACAAAGCTGAGCGTGCCGGGTCCTGCGCTTGGGTCACAAGAACCCCAGGCTGGAAAAGGATCAACTGAAGATGAGCCGGCAGTGTAGCCAGGTGGCCAACGGCATCCTGGCTTGTATTGGGAGTAGCATGGCCAGCAGGACTAGGGAAGGGATCATCCCCCTGTGCTCGGCACCTCAACTGCTGTGGTGGCTTTTGGGCCCCAAAAGAGATTGAGGTGCTGGAGCGCGGCCAGAGAAGGGCAACGAAGCCGGTTGAAGGGTCTGTATAATGAGTCCTGTGAAGGGACTGCACCGGGGGAGGTTTAAATTGGATATTAGGAATGATTCCTTCACGGAAAGGGTTGTCGAGCACTGGAACAGGCTGCCCAGGGAAGTGGTGGAGTCACCATCCCTGGAGGGATTTAAAAGATGTGGAGACATGGCACTTGGGGACATGATTTCATGGTGGACTTGGCAGTGTGTGGTTAAAGCTTAGACTCAATGATCTTAAAGGTCTTTCCAACCTAAACAATTCTGCGATTCTGTAATTTTATCAAAGCCGAGTGACCCTAACCAGTTCTCCTCTCCATCCCCCAAGCGTGGCTGTCACCAGGTCCAAAGACGTCCCACCCTTCGGACCCCCCATCCCCAACGGCATCACCTTCCGCAAATCCGATGTCTTCCGAGATTTCTTGCTGGCCAAGGTGATCAATGCAGAGAATGCCGCTCACAAATCAGACAAATTTCACACCATGGCTACTCGAACCCGGCAGGAATACCTGAAGGATCTGGCTGAAAACTGCGTCACCAACACTCCTATCGATTCTGCTGGGAAGTTCAACCTCATCTCACTGGCTTCCAAGAAGAAGGAAAAGACGAAAGCCCGAGCGGGGGCTGAGCAACACAGCACGGGGGCCATTGCCTGGCGTGTTTCTGCTCAGGATTTCACCCGGGGAGCGGAGATCGCTTGCGCCTTGGGTATTTCCAACGAATTCGTGGTCTTGCTTGACCTCGGCGCCAAGGAGGTGGTCTTCAACTGTTTCTGCGGGGACGTCATTGGCTGGACCGCCGATGCTTCCACCGTCAAGATCTTCTATGGCCGAGGAGATCACATCTTCATCCGGGCGGCCGAGGGCAGCCCCGAGGACATCAAGGAGATTGTGCAGAGGCTGAAGGTGAGCTTCCAAAACCAAAAAACCTTGACCTCCACCCCCTCCCCGAGTTTGTGTAGGTCCTACTTAAATGCAGAGGACGTGCTCGGGATGTTTTCCAACACGGAGAAGATCTGGGCTTTGGGAAAGAGGGGGGGAAAAAGCCCCTCCGAGGTGGTGGGAGAGGGCTGTGGTGGGGCCGGGGCCAGCTGCGGGATGAGAGGCGGGGAGGATTTGAGGGTTGTTGAGCAAATGGAGGTTTGGAGCAGCCACGCGGTGGGTGCAAGCCCCTTCCCCGCTGCCTGTCCGTCCTTTCCCATGACCCCAGGTGATGACAGACGGCTGCGAGACGGTGGACATGACCTTGAGGAGGAACGGGCTGGGCCAATTGGGTTTCCATGTGAAGTACGACGGCACGGTGGCCGAGGTGGAGGATTATGGCTTCGCCTGGCAGGCCGGTTTGCGGCAGGGCAGCCGGTTGGTGGAGATTTGTAAGGTGGCAGTGGTAACCCTAACCCATGACCAAATGATCGACCTCTTGCGGACCTCCGTCACGGTTAAGGTCGTCATCATCCCGCCCCATGAGGATGGAGCCCCTCGCAGGTAGGTGGTGGCTTTGAGGGGGGACGACACACACACAAAGAAGCCACCGTCACCGGCCCCCCTGCAAGCCCAGCTTTTCTCCCAAAGCTTTTGAGGGCAAAGCCTCCTGAGAAGCCAGGGATTGGTGGGGCACGGAGCAGACCTCACCCGCAGGGACCTTTCCATCCCTGGTGCGGGCACGCAAAGCCAAATTAAAGCCAATTAACGACAGACAAAGTCTCCAGGCTTTGGAGAATATCCCCTTTCTGTCACTTAATACAGTGCCCCATCCCGCTCACGGGGTTCAGACCCTTCATTGGGGAAAGCCAGTGACAGACCCCTTGCCAGCAGGTTTTTGGGGGGCGGGGGTTATTTTTAGGTTGGGGCATCCTGCTTTTCCCCTGTGCGCGGCTAAGTCGGTCATGTCCACACATTGGGCAGGAAGGCGAGACCACTGATATGATTAATTAATCATTAAATAGTAATTAAATAGCCGGGAAGGACGTTGCTTTGCCTGGGGACGGGATGGTTTTGGCTAAAGTCCTGCCAGGCACTGGTTTCGGTGGCACTGGCTGGCTTCATGTGCCATAAGCGCAGAGTGCAGCCAGCTTTGATGCTTATGGCACAAAGCTGGCAGTGTTTACAGCACGATCGCCACCGGTTTTGCAGGGGCTGGGCTGAGTTCTTGGAGATGAGCAACGCGGAACCGAAGGGAGAGACTGAGAGTTTGCTGTCTGGCTACCACCCGCCGTACCGGAGCAACGCCAGCTGGCAATGGAGTGGGCCAGCCTTGCACAACACTGCTCCGGCTAGTAAATGGGCTGAGCCGCTGGCCCTCAGCCACGGGCAAGTGATCGGCCGGTCAGCCAAGCAGCCCACCGTGCCCTACCGAGAGCCACAACCCCTGCACGGCAAGAGGTGAGGTACCGGGATGGGGACAAGGACAGCGGCCGAGCACAGCCCAGCTCCAGGTTTTGGCAGGGAGCGGCTTCTCCACACCCTCCCCGACACGATTCCAGCTGTTGGCCAGCAGCTGCTGGTCTTGCCCGCTCTGGAAGCGTGGGCAGGAGCAAGGACAATCCTTTATTTCCTGCTTCTTCCCACATGTATCCATGGAGCCAGGCCGGTCAGCTTTCCCGAAACCCCCCATCCCATCTCCTCCTCGCCGGCGGGAACGGAGAGGGCACAGCCGTACCGGCAACCCTCGGGCAGCTTCTCCATGCCAGGCAATGCTGGGACAGCCTACGCTCGCTATAAACCCTCTCCAGAGAGGTGGGTGACTGCTGTGGGGACCCTCTGGGGTCCCACAGGTGCAAATCGGGGAGAAACATCAGTGTTTTGGGGTAGGAGCTCAACCCGTCCCCCCTTTCCCTTTGCAGGTACATTGCCTCGCAGCGGCTGCCGTTGCCCTCCGAGCTGCATGCCGGCCATGATGGCCCCTCCAGCAGTGACTCCTTGTCCGGGGGGCTCAGTAGCCATGAGAGCACCATGGAACGGCACAAACCAGGTACAGTAAAGCAGGCAGAGCCCAGGGACACCCCGCTGTCACCCCTGCGATGGACCTTTGGGGTCAAGGGTGGCCTCTCTGGTGACGTTGCAGAGCCATTGTGGCACGTGCCAGTGCAGTCCAGGTTGCCGGGAAGTGGCGGGAGCAAGCGATCCAGCAGGCAGGAACCAATGGGCAAGGATTCTCCCAACCAGCACTCCAAGGTGAGCCATCCCTCGGGCTTGGAAGCTCCGGAGTCCCTCATGGAGACTTGGGAAGCAATGGGGTGATCCGTGGGAGCCCCCCCCTTTTCCCCTTTTGGGGAAGCCCAGATGCCAGGGTGACAGGCAGGGGGGTTTGCCGTGGCTGTCCCAGCAGAGTGACACACAGTACTCAAGCCACTCCAGCAGCAACACACTCTCCAGCAACACCTCCAGCAACCACAGCGATGACCGTTGGTTCGACGTTTCCAATCCTGTTGAAACCGAACCGGATCCCCTCTCCAAAGGTGGTTCCAGTGACAGTGGCATTGATACCGTGCTCTATGCCTGCAGCCCTGCTGGCGGTGGCGGGGGGGCCGGTCCCAAACCCCCCCGCCTAGCATCACAGAGGGACAAGGTCCCCAAAACCCCCTCGGCGTCCTACGCTGGTTTGCAGGATGACGGTGTCCGTCCCGGTGACAAGAGGGAACTGTCCCCAACCATCAGTACCGGCAGCCAGGGTAAAAGCTATCGGCACAAAGCGGGGACCCCTGGAGCCTCGGGGACCCCTGGCAGCAGCCCCGATCCCTTCAAGCAGCCCAGGTAAGAGCCCCCCCTCACAGGAAGGTGCTGCATCCCCCCAACTTTTGAGGGGGGGGCATGATGCCTGCACCCCTTTTCCCCACGATGAGCCTTGCTTGTCTTCCCTGGCAGCTCGAACCTGCGGCTGGGCTACCCCAGCTACAAAACCCCCTTGGCCGAAGCCCTCCAGCCCCCCCACGCCTCCCAGCTTTCTGCTTTGGTTCCCAAATCCTTCTCCAAGCAGACGGTCAGGAACAAACATGCTGCAGGCTGGAAACGTGCCGATGACCCCCCAGATCCCAAAAAGTAAGTGCCAGGGAGGAGCAATGGTGAAGGCTGCGGGTCTTGGACACCCCAAAAAGGATCTTATTGGTAGGGGGGTGCAAGGGGGGGGGGTGTCCCGGCACGGTCTCAGCCCCCTCCATGTGACAGGCAGGTGGACGCCAACACCAAGAACGTTTTTGGGCAGCCGCGACTGCGAGCGTCGCTGCGGGATCTACGTTCCCCCCGTAAGAGCTATAAATCCACCATCGAGGACGATCTCAAGAAACTCATCATCATGGACAGCGCCGTGCCGGAACCGGAGAGAGCTGGGGTGAGCCGGGCTTTGTCCTGGGTTAAGGGGCGGGGGGGTCCTCTTGCTGCGGGCAGGGGCTCACCCCACTTTCTTTTGGCCCCCCCCTTAGTCCCCGCAGAAAGGGCTCCAACGGACACTGTCGGATGAGAGCCTGTGCAGTGGGTGGCGGGATGTCGGTTATGCTGCTGTCGCGCCGGCAGCAGTGTCCTCGGACACCAACGTCCTCTTCACCAGCGCCTATCCCTCCAGCACCTTGCCTAGCCGCCGGCAACACCCCCCTGCCGCCAACGGCAGCCTCCCTGAGAAGAAATGTGAGTGAAAAGGGATAAAGGGTACGGATTTTTTTTGGGGGGGGGGGGGGGGGGGGTGTTGCTTGTCCTGACAGCACCTCTTGTCACCGCAGCCACCATCTCCGCCTCCAAGCTGTCCCTGGCTGAAATGCGGGACAGGCCCCCCCTTTGCCGGATCGATCCCGGGATGATGCCTTTGCCGGATACGGCGACCGGGCTGGAGTGGTCCAGCCTGGTGAACGCCGCCAAAGCCTACGAAGGTAGGGCTGTGCTCCTCCCTAAAAAAAGCCTGTGTGTGTCATACACATACACCGCGTGCCCCCCATTTTGGGGTGCAGGGCTCCCTCCATCCGGGGGGGGGGTGGGGCGGGGCAGGACGGGAAGATGGATGCTGAGGCAGCAACTGCCTTCGCAGTGCAGAGAGCTGTCTCCCTCTTCTCCCTCACCGACTCAGCGCTGAGCCCTGACCCCCCCGTGTCCCCTGAGAGGCAGCCGACACCACAGGGGGGCCCCCCCCTCAGGTATGGGGCTGGTGGGTGAGTGGTGGGGGGGGGACGACATACCACCCTGGGGTCCCGTGTGTCCCCTGTCCCCCCTCCCTCAGTTATGGGGCTGGTGGGTGGGGGCCACCCTGGGGTCCTCGGTTATGGGGTGGGGGGGGACACCTCGGGGTCCCCAGGTCCCCCCAACGGTGTCTGTCTGTCCCCCACAGTCAGGGCCCCCCCCTGGACCTGCCAGGGAAGGTCTCCCAGCTGGAAGCCATGTTGAAACAGCTCTACAGTGACCTGCAGAAGGTAAGGGGGGGCTCGGGGGGGGGGGGTGGTGCTCCTATCAGAGCACGCTGAGTAGGGGGGTGTCATTGTGTGTGTATGTCCCACGGGCCCCCCCTTTCCCCCTCCCCCAGGAGAAGCAGGACAAGGTGGTGCTGCAGGCAGAGGTGGCCAACCTGCGGCAGAACAACCAGCGGCTGCAGGAGGAATCGCACTCGGCTGCCCGGCAGCTCCGACATTTTGCCCGGATCTTCTCTGGCGCCGTCGAGAAGGAGGAGCTGTGAGCGAGGGGGGGGGCTTCTCCCCCCGGGGATACTAGCCCCATCCCTCCCAGGGCTGGCTGGAATGTCCCTATGGGACTGGGAGCAGCCTGAAACGACTGAGGGCATCTGTATGGGACTGGGAGCATCCATATGGGGCTGAGAACATTGCTATGGGGCCATAAGCCACCATACTGGGCTAGGACCATCCCTGCAGGGACAGAAGCAGCCCTGTGGGACTGGGAACTTCTATATGGGACCATGAGCCTCTGTATGGGGCTGAGGGTATCCATAGGGGGCTAGGGCTATCCCTGCAGGGCCAGGAGCATCTATCTGGGCCCAGGAGCCTCCATCGGGGGCTGAGGGCATCCATATGTGCCCAGGAGCTGCCATAGGCACCTGTATATGGCCGGGAGCAGCAGGCAGGGGTTGGAGCCAGGGGGTGGGGGTGGGGGTTCACTGCAAAGGCAATAAGGGGGTGAGAGCCCCCCCCAGCCCCTTTTATTTTGGGTGCAAACTCATGAATAATAATAATTAATAATACAATAATTAATAATAATAATCTTCCATGAGAGTTTGAGGCATAACAAAGACCCTAAAGAGCACTTTCTCAAAAAAAACAACTAAAAAAAAAAACCTACTAAATTATTTCCTAGAGGAAACAATGCTCCGAGTGGCTCAGGAAGAGTAAAACCCCCTACCCCACCCCCTCCACCTAAATCTTCTTTCTAAAACACTATATTTGTATAAATTGCACCATTTCTAACCTTATTTTTGCCTTTTTTTCTATCCATTTTCTGCACTGGGGGGGGCGGGGGGGAAAGTGATTGGGGGGGGTCCACAAGAATTCCCCCCCCTCCCCCCTTTGTGTATATGGGAGCATGTATATTATTTTATACAGACCTTATTGTCTTATTTAATGCCCCCCCCCCATTTTTGCTAATAGGAATAAAAATGCTGCCCCCCCCCACTCCAGGGCTGTGTTTTGTAGCTTGAATTTGGGCCAGAAAGGCAATAAAAGTGGGGGAGGAAAACACCAGGGGGGGACCCCCCCCTCCATTTTGGGGTGCTGAGCAGGGGCATCGGGCACAGAGACAAGGTGGGGGGGGGGAGGGGGGCGACTCTGCCCATGGTTTAATGCACAGACACTCAAAGCACACACCAACAACAACACAATGGGGGGGCACAGCTTTGGGGTTTTTTGGGGGGAGGGGACAGCAGGCACCCCACAATGTTTGTGGGGTGTGTGTCCCCCCTCCATAGCCCCCCCTTCTTCCCTTCCCCCCCCCCTTTTGCACCAGGAACAACAGAAACCCACTACATGGAGCAGCTCAGCTTGGGGGGGGGGGGGGGGGGGGGGGAGGCCCACTGCCCCCCACCCCCAATTAAAATAAATAACACCCCCCCCCCCCAGGCTCGGGGGGGCAGGGGGTGGCCCCCCCCTCTATTTTTACATCATGCAATGTCTTGCCCCCCCCCCCCTGCCCCCTCCTCACCCATCCCCCAGCTCTGTTATGGCTTTTGGTAGGATTTGGGCAGTGGGTTGGGGGGGGGATTTTGGGGTGCTGGGGAGGGAGTTCCAGCTGCCCCCCCCCCCCCCCTAAGTGAGGGTGATGTAGGCTGACGCCTTCTCCTTCAGCTGCCGGAGACAGAGGTGACAACTCCAGCTGCCTGCAGTGACACACCGGGGGGGTGAGTTGGGGGACCCCCCCCATAATCCCTGCTGCCCCCCTCACCCCCAAACCCTCACCTTCAGGGGGTTCTGCCATGGGGGGGCTCAGGCAATACATGTGGTACCCCCGGTCGCAGTCATCGCAGAAGAGCAACTGGTCCTGGGACACACACACACACACACACAAAAAAAGGGGGGGGGGGGTCAGTGATGTTGGGGTGCGGGGGGGGGGGGGGAGGTCCGGGGGGTCCGTACATCGTTCTCAGAGGTGCCGCAGAGGCTGCAGGACTTGCACTCGATGCATTGCCAGCGATAGGTGCGCACGGCTGCTGTCATGTTGACGGTGAACTGCAGGCAGGAGGGGTGGCCTGGGGGGGGAGGGCAGAGGGGGGGGTCGGGGGGGGCCGGGGGGGACACGGGGGCCCCCCAAGCTAGCCTCCTCCTCCCCCCAGGCCACACGGTGGAAGCACATAGGAACTGTGCCACACACGTGTGTGTGCACAAGTACATGGGGGGGGGGGCTGAAGGGGACGTGGGAGTGTGCGCAAGCGTGCGAGCACCTGTAAGCTTGCACGAGGGTGGGAGTGTGCGTTCAAGTGTGTGGGAGCATGTTCAGGCATGTGGGAGTGTGTTGGGGTGCATTGGGGAGTATATTCAAGTGTGTGGGAGCATGTTTGTGTGTAGCAGTGTGTTGGGGCATGTTGGGGAGTGTATGGGAGCACGTCGGGGAGTGTGTTTGAGCGCATTCAAGTGTGTTCAAGCATGTGGGAGTGTGTTTGAGCATGTAGGAGTGTGTGGGAGCGCATTGGGGTGCGTGGGGGTACCGGCACGTCCGCAGTCGGCGCAGGAGATGAGCTCCTCGGGGCAGCCGGTTTTCTTCGCGCCGCCTAGACAGAAATCACAGTAACCGTTTGGGGCCACCGGCCCCTCAGGGGCTGCGCGAGCTGAAAGGCAGCAGAGAGACCCCCCGTCAGTGGGCGGGGGGCAGGCAGGGCAGAAGCCCAGGAATAGGGGCAGGCAGGGGGGCAGGCAGGACACCCCCCACCCCCTGTGGACCCAGCCCCCCCCCCCAATTTCTCACACCCCATGTCTGCACCCCAAAGTGGGAGCGACCCCCCCCAGCCCCACACTGCGGGGGGGGGGGGGGGGGGGGGGTGGCAGCAGTGGGGGGGGATTATTGAAGGGAGGGCATTTTGAGGGTGCTTTGTTCCCCAGAGCCTGGCAACAATGGGGTGGGGGTTGGGGATTTTGAGGGGGGGGGGTGTTACCTGTGTTCCTGCGCTGGTTTTCAGGGACCCAGTTCAACTCTTTGTAAAACTCTGGCGGGGGGGAAGGAAAAAAAAAAAAAAAGAGGATGAAGCCCTTCCCCTTCACACACACACCCCCAACCCCCTCGGCAAGCATCTGGGGTGCCCCCCCCCGCCACACCCATCGCTCTTTGTGTGCAATGCTGCACAGTACACGGTTGTCATGGAAATCAGCTGGGGATGGGGAGCCCGGGGGGGGGCTGGGTGTGAGCCCCCCCCATATACTCCCCCTCCCAGCACCCCTGGGACCCCCAGGTGGGGCAGGACCCCCCCCAAACACCCCCAAATAGTTCCAAGACCCCAGCCCCCCCAATTGGAACAGAGACCTCAGCACTGAGACAGACCTCCCCTCCCACTCCCCACCCTCAAAGGACCCTTGGGGACCCTCCCGGGGGGCGGGGACAAGGGGGGGGCAGGGGGTGTGTGTCGTCGTCCGCCCCCCCCCCCCAACTCACGCTTGTGGTGGTTCCTGCGAGGGAGGGGCAGGCGCTCGCCGTGGTCCTCCCCCTCCTCCTCGGCCAAATGCGTGTGGGTGTAATGGTAGCTCAACCCCGGGCGGTTCTTGTAGCGCTTCCCGCAGACTTTGGGGGGGGACGACACATTGGGGGGGGTTGTCACCCCCCCCTTAATGTGGTGTCCCCCCCTCCAGCCTTGTCCCACTCACTGTCACACACGTAGGGCTTGTCCCGGTCCTCCAGCGCGGTGGCATCCTGCCTCTTCCGCATGGCTCCGATGCCGTAGGCCTTGGGGGGGGGGACAGGGTGTCAGGCCCATTTTGGGGGACGACGATGACGGGACAGGTGTGTCCCCTGCTGTGTGTGTCCCATCCCCCCGCCATCTCCAGGCTCCCACCTTGCCCTTGGCTTTGTTTTTCCGGCGGGGGGTGTCATCCTCCAGCTCATCCCCCTCCGGTTCGTGGGGGAATTCACCTGGCAGCGGCTTCTGCGAGAGGCTGGGTCAGGGACGGACAGATGGACAGACGGGGGGGGGACAGACAGATAGGGACACACACACACACATCCCTTTGTGGGTCAGGGATGGGTGGATAGACGGACAGGGGGACAGACAGGGGGACAGACAGGGGACACCCCCCCCCCCCAACCACCACCCTCATGGGTCAGGGATGGATGGAGGCTGGAGACACAGAGGGATGGGGACAGACGGACAGACAGGTAGGAGAGAGGGGAGAGCAGACAGATGGACTGATGGACGGGGGGGTAGGAGAGAGTGGACAGATGGACGGACAGGGGTAAGGGAGAGCAGACAAATGGACAGGGATAGGGGAGAGGAGAGAGCGGACAGGTAGACAGACAGGGGTAAGGAAGAGCGGACAGACGGACAGACAGGTAGGAAACAGGGGCGAGCAGACAGACGGGACGAGTGGGTGGCCTAGATGGACAGACGGGTGGACGGACAGGGCTGGCCAGGCCAGAGGGAGGGACAGACAGACAGCTGGACGCACCGGGCACTCCAGCACCGTCTCCTCTTCCTTCAGTTCCACCTTCTTGTCCCCAGGCTCGGCGCAGAGCAGAGCCTCCAGCACCGGCCCCTCGGGGAGCCCCCCCTCCTTCTTCAGGGGGGCTTCGCAGTCTTGGGGGGGGGGGGCAGAAAGAAGGGGGAGGGGTCGGGAGGGGTCCCGAGGGGATTCCCCCCCCCGTGCCCCCCCCCAAAAATCCTGCTATTCTCACAGGGCCGCAGCCGCGGATCTTCCAGGATGTTCAGCCGCCGTTTCTTACGCCAGCAGCGTGCCGGGTAGGTGTAGATTTGGCCTGGGGCCAGGCCTGGGGGACCCCCACGTCACCGGGGGGGGTGTCTGGGGGACCCCCCCAACCTTGGACACCCCAACTCACCCCCCCCCCAGACAGACCCTGATCCTTGACACCCCTAACCCAGCTCGGATCCTGAACCCCAGGCCCTGAATCCCAATACCAGCCCCTGAACCCCAACTCCCGCCCCTGAACCCCAATATCAACCCCCGAACCCCAACCTCTGAATGCCAATATCGGCCCCTGAACCCCAAAACCAGCCCCTGAACCCCAAAATCAGCCCCTGAACCCCAACCCGACCCCAATACCAGCCCCTGACCCCCAATATCAGCCCCTGAACCGCAAAACCAGCCCCTGAACCCCAACTCCAGCCCTTGAACCCCAACCTCTGAACCCCAGCCCCAGCCCCTGACCCCCAATACCAGCCCTGAACCCCAACCCCAGCCTGTGAACCCCCAAACCAGCCCCTGACCCCCAACCCAGACCCCTCCCCTAGACCCCAGCCCCACACACCAGCCCCAGCTCTGGGACATCCCCAGGGAGCCCAGGGGTGCAAGGGGATGGTGGCCACAGGCGCAGGGGTGCTGGCCACGGGTGCAAGGGACTACAGTGAGTGCAAGGGGATGGTGGCCACAGGCGCAGGGGTGCTGGCCACGGGTGCAAGGGACTACAGTGAGTGCAAGGGGATGGTGGCCATGGGTGCAGGGAGCAGTAGCCATGGGTGCAAGAGACCACGGAGGGTGCAAGGGGCCATGGTGGGTGCAAGGGGATGGTGGCCACAGGTGCAGGGAGTGGTAGCCATGGGTGCAAGAGACCACAGTGGGTGCAAGGGGATGGTGGCCACGGGCACAAGGGACCACAACAGGTGCAAATGGACAGCGGCCACAGGCGCAGTGGCCAACCAGCTGGCTTTGCTGGTGGCGGGTGCTGCCCGATGACTGGTGGCTAGCAGGGTTGGGGGTGAGGGTGCCCATTTTGGGGGGGGGTGGGTGCTCTCACCGGGGCCGCGGTGGGTTTTCTCCATCCAGATGTAACAGTTGTTCTGGGCAACGCCGGTCTGGGAGTCGAGGAAGGGCAGGCGCATGCTGCGCTCGGCGCAGAGCCGCGCGTTGTAGCTGCGGCAATGCTCCAGCGCCTCGCGGTAGAACTCCTCGCCAAGGCTGTGGGGCGTGGTGTCAGGGTGGGGGGACCACCACCCCAAAAAAATCTACCCGCCCACCCACCCCACCTGGTGCATCGCAATCCATCTTTGCCATCTTGAACGCCAAAATCAACCCCAACATCTGCTGGGAGCATCAGGGCCTGTCGCAACCAACCTGCGCCCCAAAATTTGGCAGCACCCTGGGGCATCACCCCCACCCTGCACCCCAAAATCTGACAGCACCCTGGAGCATCACAGTCTTGCACCCCAAAGTCTGACACCACTCTAGAGTATCATCACCCCCACCTTGCACCCCAAAAATTGATATTACCCTAGGGCATCACGGCCTGGCACCCCAAAATCTGACACCACCTCCAGGGCATCAACCCCACCCTGCACCCCAAATTCTGACACCCCCCTGGAGTATCACAACCTGTCACCCCCCCCGCACCCCAAGCCCCCCCCCCGGGGCATCACAGCCCCACTGCAGGGCCAGGGTGTCAGGGTGGACCCCCCTGACTGGAGACCCCCCCCCAACCCCCCCTCCCCAGCACATCACAGCTGTCACTCCCCCCGCGCACCCCAAAATCTGACACCACCCTGAAGCATCACAGCCTGTCCCCCCCCTGCACCCCCCCCACCTTGAGACCCCCCAAAACCCCCCCCGGACCCTCAGTAACCCCCCCCAGCAGGGTATTTTGGGGGGGGACGGATGGACACGATCCCCACCGTGTCCCCAACCCCCGGGTCACCCCGACATCGGGGAGGGGATCCCTCCAAACCCACCCTCGGAGGGTCAGGCAGGTAAAACGGGGCCGGGGGACACACACACAAGTGCACGAGCAGCCGGTACCAGCGGGGGTCGCCGGGTCCCGGCCACTTGGGTCCCCTTCCCGGGGGGGGTTGGGGGGGGGGGGCGGGGTCCGGCCCGGCCGTCTGGGTCCCTCCCCGCCCCCAACACCTGGACGGACAGTGGGGGGGGTCCGGGGTTGGGGGGGGGGGCTGGCGACCATCGAGACCGGGACCCCTCCCCTCCGGTACCCGTGGAGGGGGGGGTCCATGCCCGGTGGTCCCCTCCTGGTGGGTCCCTTCTCCCCACCGGTACCGAGGGGGGGGTCCGTCCCTGCCGGTACAGGGGGCTTCCCCACACCGGGGTGGGTGTCCCCTCCCCACCGGTACCGGGGGTGTCGTGTGTCGTCGTCCCCCCGTGGGTCCCTTCCCCGCCGGTACCGGGGGGTGGGGGTGGTGGTGTCCATTCTCGGTAGGTCCCTCCTCGCCGGTACCGGGGGGTTCCCCGGGTGTGTTGGGGGGGGTGGGTGGGGGTCGCGGTGGGCGGGGGGGGCACTCACCATTTGAGGGGCTTGTGCAGCGCCGTGGCCATTTTGCGCCGCCGGGGCCGCTCCGCCGCTCGGGCACGGGGAGGGGGCGGCGGGGTTCAGCCCCGGTTTTTCCTCCGCTCCCCCCCCCAACCCCCCCCTCCCAACCCGGGTCCAGGCTCACGGATCGCTCCCCGGGACCCTCCACCCACCCACCGGGGAGGGTCCCGGTCCCGAAGAACCCCCCCCCTCCCCTCCCGCTCCCGGTGCCCCCCCACCCCCCACCCCGGTCCCCGCCGGTACCGGGCGGGCGGGGAGGGCCGGAGAGGGGGATAAGGGGGGGCTGCGGGAGGGACTACATCTCCCGGCATGCCACGCCCCGCCCCCCCGTCGCCGGCCCCTATTGTGCGGGGGGGCTGTCAGTCACCGCGGGGGGGTGGGGGGGGCTTGCTGGCTGCACACCCCCCACTGCAACGGCCCCGGGGTTGGGGGGGGGCGAAACCGGGGCGTGAAGGGTCGGTGTCGTGTATGTGTCGTCCCCCTCCGGGCCCACCCGTGACCCCCACACCCCATGGCTGGGGGGGGCACAAGCCCACACGGGACACGGTGCCCCACCCCCCCGTGCTGGTGCCGGTACCCGCTTCCCCCCCCCCCGTGCTGGTGCCGGTACCCGCTTCCCCCCCCCGGTGCAGATGCTGGTATCGCTGCCCGGTGCCCCCCCCCCGTGCCGGTGCACTCACGCTCTCCGCGGGCCGTGCAGGGGCGTGGCCATGCCCCCCCCCTCCGCCGCCGGGGCCGTGCCGCGCCCCGGCGCCTCATTCATCCTCTGGGGCGGGAGGCGGAGGGGGGTACGGGGAGGGGGGCGGCCCCATCCCACCCCCGCACCCCGGGAAATGTAGTCCTGGGGCAGCAACCCCCACTGCCCCCCCCCCGGGCGGGACCCCCCCTTATAGCCCCCCAACTAAGGACATCCCCCCCAACCCCTAACCCCCCACACGGAGCCCCCCAGACCCCGACAGACCCTCCCTATTCCCCAAGACCCCCATAGACCCCCTCAGCCCCTCCATAATCCCCCCAGGGCCACAGGGTACACGGGGCGGGGGGAAGGCACTGGCAACTGGGGAAACTGAGGCACGCTCGGGGGGGCGGGGCTCCTGCAGCAGCAGCCCCTTTAAGAGGTTCCCGCCGGTTGCCATGGCAACGGTCGGTGCTCCAGTTCCTTATGCAAGATAAGGCAAGAAATTCAGATTCTATATAGAGAGCTCTGTATTTTATATCTATAGGTGTGCAGGGGTGTGCACACACGTGTGCGACGGCCCTGGCCCCTCCTCCATACAAAAAACAGGGCAGGGGGGAATCAGGGGAAAAAAAATTTAAAAAAATATCAACAAAATGCCTCACACGAGGGCCCCGCAACTTGGCACCAGAGCTCCTGCACACTGACGTGCAGACACCTTGCACACCTCGCACGAGGGCCTCGCAGGGGTGGGGGGACTGCTCCACCACAGCCCCCCTGGCAGTGAAGGGCTGCCCCCCCTTCCCCAGGGGGGTACTGTTATATATATATTATATTAAATTAGAGAAAAATACAAAAATCTCCTCATTTTAAGTTAAAAAATAATAAAAAAACAAAAAACACAATAGAAGAGAATTGGGGGGGGGGGGCTCTTCCCCCCCCGGGCTCTGGGGAGGGGGGGGCCCTGATGGCAACAGAGAGCCCCCCCACATCCACAGCCCCCCAAAGGAGTGGGGGGGCCAGTGGGGGCCACCTCAACCTCCAGGGGGGAATGGGGACACCCCCCTCTCCAGCCTTCCACAGGGGTACTGGGATCCCCCCAACCCTGCAGCTGGGAGCACTAGGGACCCCCCAAAACTCAGGGCAGGAGGGGAATTGGGACACCCAGCCCCCCATTCAGGAAAAGGGGGTGCCCCCCCCTCACAGCTCAATCTCAAAGGTTTTCTGGAGGTCCCCAGCAAAGGGGTTGGGGAGGGGGTGGGGGTGGTGGGGGCTTGGCCCCCAAGGCTGCCCATCGCACCTCAAAAGGGTCTGTAGTAGTTTCAGGGGGACCAGGGGGGGTTAGGACCCCAGGGGTGGGGAAGGGGGGGTTAGTTTTGGGGGGTAGAGCAGCAGCACAGATGATGTTGGCCACCATTTGGGAGGGGGTGATGCCCACCATGGGTACGGCGGAGGGGTAAAGCCCTCCCGGGATGGGAGGGGGCATGAAAACAGCAGGGGGGTCCCCCTCGTAACCCAAAGGGGGGGGGGGGGCATAGGGCCCGGTGCCCCCCCCTCCTTGCTGCTGTGCCATGGCCGCCTTGGAGACCTCCTCCAGCCATCGCTCGGCCTCCGAGGGGGTCCGGTGATGGTGGGGAGGGCCCGGGGCCCCCCCCTCTGCCCACGATGCCGGGCCTGCAGGGAGGAAGAAGAGGGATGAAGGGCTGGGGAGGAGGGGAGGGATACAGGAGGCCCCCAAATAAGCAGGGACCCTAACATAGTGGGGGGGGGGGGGGGGGGGTTTACCTGTGAGGCCTCCTGCCTCAGCCAGGGGGGTGGGGGTACCATTGGGGTCCCTGATATTGGGGAGGGGGGGGCAGGCGAACGAAGCGTCGATCTGACTGCAAAGATCGTTGATCCCATCACCAACCCCAGGGGGGCTCACCTCCACCTCAGACCCTACAAAAATAGAGGGGGGGGACACACAACACACAAAGCCAAATGATGCTTCCCCCCCCCCCCCCAAAAATTAAGTTTTCCCCCCCCCAAAAGCCCCTCACCAGGGCCTCGGGCCTGGCTGCCGTCCCGGCGCTGGAGGGTGGAGGGCAGCTCATTGAGCCGGAGCGAAAGTTGCCGTTTAAAAGGAGAATTTTGCTGGCTGAGGTTGGGAAAACCGCGGAATGAACCTTGTCGTACCAACTGTTCCAGGGGAGCGTGACGACGGGGGATGGCGCATTGAGACCCCCCCCCGATCCCCCCATCCATGGGTGATGCCGCCATCGCCGGTACCGGTGAGGTGCTACCGGGTTGTGGTGGGATGGGGGGTTCGGCGGGGGGGATCTCATCTGCGGGGTGGGGGGGGAAAAGCAAGGGTTAGGGGTTGTTACAACCCCACCACCACCTTTAACCCCCCCCCACCACCACCCTAGAGTGCTCACCCCGTTTTTTGTTGGGGGCATGGAAGAAGCCCTCGTGGGTGACGGGGGGGCGGGAGGTGTTGAAGGTGGCGGTGAGGCCGCATTCCTTCTCCCGCTGTTGTTTGCGTTCCAGGCAGGCGGCAAAGGCGCAGCCCACGGCGTGGCTCAGCCGCTCACCCTGTCGGGGGGGGGGGGGGGGGGGGGAAATACACGCATAGGGAATGTCAGGGTGGCACCGGCAGCCCCCTCCTAAAGCGGTTGGGGAGGGGGGGTGTCCTGTATCCCTGAGCATCCCCTATCCCTGATGCCACAGCATCCTGTATCCCCAAACCTGGACCATCCTGTATCCCCATCCTGGAACATCCCATATCCCTAAAACCAGAGCATCCCACATCCCCAAGCCTGGAACACCCCGTATCCCCGACCCCAGAGCCTCCAATATCCTTGACCCCGGAGCATCCCGTATCCCCGACCCCGGAGCATCCCATATCCATGAGCCCAGAACCTCCCAAATCCCTGGGCATCCCATACATCCATCCCTGAGCATCCTGTATCCCTGAGCCCAGAGCATCCCCTATCCCCAACCCCGGAGCCTCCCAAATCCCTGAGCCCAGAGCATCCCCTATCTCCAACCCCGGAACACCCCATATCCACGACCCCAGATTCTCCCATATCCCAGCCCGGCACCCACAGAGTCCTTGAGGGCCAGGAAGCAGTGGCAGATCCAGCGGCGTGTGGTGCCGTCCCGGCAAATGTAGGAAAAGGCTTTGTCGAAGTTGCGGTCGGGGGCGCAGAACGAGACCTTCTCAATGGTCTGGTCGACAAGGAGGTCCTGGGGGCAGGGGATAAAGGGGGAAAGGGGGGGGGTGTCACCCAGGACCCCCCAACCCTGACCAGGGACACCCCAAGCACCCACTCACCTTAGTCTTATCATCCACCACGCGGAGCCCGTCCGCCGACACCCACAGCACTGACTTCACCACTTTCTGGCCACTCTGCGAAGGGGGGGGGGGGGGGGGTCAGAAGGGGGGGGCAAGGGCCCCCAGGAGGGACCACCCACCCCCCCCCAGGTAGGGGAGGGGAAGCGCTCACCGCTTTGAGCTTCTTCACGGCCTCCTCGCAGATGTGCATCCCCCGTGACTCGTCCACCTCCGCATGTCCCAGGTACTACAGGACACACACACACACCCCCATCAGGGGGGGATGATACACCCCCGAAACATCCCTGTGCCACCCAGGCCAGAGCATCCCGTACCCTATATCTCTGACCCAGAGCATCCCACATCCTGTATCCCTGACCCCAGAGCATCCCGTATCCTTTCCACCTGAGCATCCTGCATCCCTAACCGCAGAGCGTCCCGTATCCCCTGCCCCGGAGCATTCTACATCCCTCAGACTGGAGTATCCCATATCCCTCGCCCCAGAGCATCCCCTGCTCCAGAGTATCCCATGTCGTTTCCACTGAAGCATCCTGCATCCCTGACCCCAGAGCATCCCACATCCCCACCCCAGAGCATCCCGTATCCCTTGTAACCAAGCATCCTGCATCCCTGACCCTGGAGCATCCCATATCCTTTCCACTGGAGCATCCTGCATCCCTAACCCCAGAGCATCCCATATCCCTCACACCGGATAATCTCACACTCCTACCCCAGAGCATCCTGTATCCCTGACCATGGAGCATCCCACATCCCCACCCTGGAGCATCCTGCATCCCTTGCACCGGAGCATCCCATATCCCCATCCTGAAGCCTCAATGCCGGCCAGCAGAGAAAGACCCCACAGGACTACCCCAAACAACCACCCCCCACCACATCCCAGCATTGGGGGGGGGTGGTGGTGGTGATGGTTATCCCTGCTCCCACTCACCCGCACAGGAAAGCTGCACTTTCCACGCCGCACGGCCTCCTCATCTGCCTGCCACTGGTGCGGCCGCGCCGCCTCCGGCACATAGGCCGGCTTCTTCTGTCGCAGGCTCTGCCGTAGCTTGTTCATTGCTGACCCCCCTAGGCCTGGAAGAGGGGGGCACACAGGGGTGAAGACACCCACCCCCAAAAGCCCATGGGAGCCCCTTCCTCAGGGCCGGCTCCCCCACAGACAGGGTTTTTTTTGGGGGGGGGGGGGGGGGGTGTCCTGGCCCCCCCCCACTTTGATCTCAGCAGCTCCAGACTGAACTGAGACACTGCTGTCTCCCCCTGGTTATATTTAGCCCCCTCTGCAGAGGTTGGGGACATTGGGGGGTGGAAACAGGGCCATGGGGGGGGGATAGACACCATGGCTGGAAGGGGACATGGGGTACTGGGGGGGGGGGGGGCTGTGCCCCTGCAGAGGCTGGGGACATTGTTGAGGGGAGTCACCATGGCTTGCAGGGTGACCGGGGACATCGGGGGACCGGGGGTGCGTGTGTGAAGGCGGACCTGACACCACATCCCCCCCCCCGCCTGCCCAGCACCGGGGAGCCCCGGAGAGGGACACAGCAGCCGGGCTGCCACGCTTGTGTGCCCTCCCCCCCTAAGGGGACCCCACGCGTGTCTCCCACCCCCCAAGTCTCAGGGGTCCCGCCCTGACGGGGCACGGACCGGGCAGAGGCCATGGCGGGGGGGGGGGGGGGGGGGGGGGGCGCGGACGGGACCCACCGGCCCCGGTTGCCCCCCTGCACTCCGGGGTCCCCCCCCGGGGCGCTGCCTTACCCGCCGCCGCGCCCGGGGCTCGGCCCCCTTCGGCCCCCGTTCGGCTCCGGGGCTGTGGCTAGAAGGCTGCACGCACGCGCCCGCCGCTCCCCCGCCCTCCTCATACATATGCAAATGAAGCACCGCCCCTTCTCCCAGCCCTACCGCTGGCCTCGCCCACTCTGGTCCCGCCCCGCCCGCTTCATAAATATGCAAATAAGACAGTACACCACCACCCCGCCCCCGTCGGAGCTGCGAGAGCAGCGCGGCCCCACCAGCCATTGACTGGCGAATTCATGAATATGCAAATTAGCCACAGCCCCCCCCCCCGCTCCCTGCTGTCCCCACCCTCCTCCATGTGGTCCCCTCGCAAGCAGCCGTCCCCCTCCAATAAACCGGGACCCCCCCCAAAACTAACCCCCCCCCCCCAAAACTCCCCACCCCCCCAGGGGAGGCATATCACCCACTCCCAGGACCCATTTGGGGGTGAATGAACCATCCTTTATTGGGGGGGGGGGGGGGGGGAAAGCAGCCTCAGGGGGGGTCCACCGGTTTGGGGGAGGGTCCCAGGAGTGGGCATAACGTTCCTCGAAGAGGTCGTGGCAGGGGACGCAACTCCCCAGGCGGGCGCAGACCAGGAAGGCGCCCACCATTTTGCGGTGGAGGGAATAGGTTTGTTGGGGGGGGGTGTCAGCCAGTACCCTAACATAACAGGGAGCAACACCTGCACCCGCCAGGCCATCCCCTGCCCCCCAAAATGGCTTCACCCAGGATCATCACCACATCCACATGGGCCACTTCGAACGCCTACAATGGGGGGGAGTGGGTAAGGGAGTGGGCACCCCCAAAAAGATTGGGGGGGGGGGCACCAGCTCCCCAAGACCCTCACCTTGGTTTTGAAGCCCATCAGGAATTTGAGGTCTGGGGATTTCTGCAGCACCTTGGCCCGGTTGCTGTCAGCCACAGCCTGGATCACCTGGGGATGGGGGGGGGAGCATAGCATAGAGATATAGGGAGGGGTGAGGGGTGCAGAGTACACCCTCACCCCCCACCACTCCATACCTCGACACAGTGATCTGTGATCTCCTTGTTGAAAGAGCAGCTCACCCCAAAATCCAACAGAGTCACCTGGAGAGGTGCGGTGATATGGGTGCTCAGAGGTCCCATTGAGGGTGAGGGGCTCTTTTTTTTGAGGGGTGGGGTGTCTGTACGGTGTGCCCCCCCCCCCAAATGCTCACCCTGTGCCGGTCAGCATCATAAAGAAAATTTGCCCAGTTAGGATCTGTCTGCATGAAGTGAAATTCAAAAAGTTCCTGCAGGCAAAGGTGCAGGAGGTTGGTGTAGATCGGGGGGGGGGAAAGACAGAGGGGTTAGGGGAGCTGGGGGGGGCCCACAAAGGGCTCCCCCCCCAAAAAAAAAAAATCTAGGGCTGACTCACCTGGTCTCGCAGGTCCTGGGGGAGATTCCAGCACCGGTCAAGGGGGACGCCGCTCCCCAGCTCCATGGAAAGGACACGTCAGCTCGTCCATGCCTGCAGCACCAAAAAAAAGGGGTCATCTTGTAGGAGTTCCCTGGATGGTGGGGGGGGGTGAGGCAGGCATGGGGACCCCCCACCCCAAAAAACAACCCTCTGTGCCCCCCTGTGAAGCCCCTCCACCCTACCTGAAGGTGTGGGTGCAGTCAGCTTCCCGGCAGTAGTCGCATTCCCACTCAAGTTCCCTCTGCAAGGCCTCCCGGGATTTATCGGCAAAGAGGCCTGGGGGGGAAAAAAAAGGATTTAGGGACACCTCCCCCTGAAGAATCTGGGGGTGTCCTGCCCCCCCATCTCTCCCAGGGGAATCGGGGTCCAGCTTACCCTCTGGCAGCACAATACTCATCTTGAGCAGAGAGAGGAGGTTGTCAATGTCACTGTGGATGCTCTGGGTGATGCCAGGATACTGTGGAAAAGCAAAGTTGGAAGGGGGGGGGGTATAAGTGTTGGGGCACCCCCAGCCCCCAACCCATCCCAGGGCTCACCTGGATCTTCACGGCCACCTCAGTGCCGTCCCGCAGCACCCTGAGGTACACCTGCCCAATGGAGGCAGCAGCAAAAGGTGTCTCCTTGAAAGCCAACATTTTCTCCCACCAGCCAGGGCCCAGCTCCTCTGCCAGCACTTGCTGTGGGATGCAGGATGGAGAGGGTACTCAGCTGACACCCCCAGATCCCACTTCTCCTGCTCCCCCCCCCCCCCAAAACCCCAGGGCCCCACACTCCCCCAAAAGTCACTCACGGTGGTCTGCCAGCGCAGCATGAAGTCGGTGCTTTGCCGGATGTGCTCGAAGATCCGTTGCAGCTGCGAGCTGAAGAAGCTGGTGTCTGAAGGGGGGATGGGGTGGGGAATGTTGGAGAGCTGGGACCCCCCTATCCCACCCCAGAGCCATGGGACCCCCCCACCCCACCCCGACTCCAGCACCCTGAAACTCCCAACTCCCCCTCCAACCCCAACCCAGTCACCCCAAGGCTGCTCTACCCCCCTGGGGTGCCTGGGGGGGGGGGTCTGGGTGCCCTTGGGGGGGGTCCAGGGTTGGGAGGGTATCCACCTTGGATGCTGAGCATCTGCCCCAGCTTGAGGGCGGCCCCCTGCACCTGGCAGAGCATGGCCACAATCCACTCAGTGTTAGCTTCTGAGAGGAGGGGACTAGAGTCCAGTAGGGAGCCAGTAGCTAGGGGGGCACAAGCTAGGTGAACCCCCCCAAATGGGGGGGGGGATTTGGGGTGACCCCCCCCAATCCTGTACTCACCCTGGGGCTTGCTGCTCTGCCTTGCCCGTGCTGCCTGGGCCAGGGCCCCCATGCCGAGACCCACCACCAGTCCTGGGGGGGGATAGGGGACATGACAGACCAGAAAGGACCTCCCCTAGGCTGTCCCCCCCATATTCCTAAGCCCCCCTCCCCCCCCCCAGCCCGATCCCGGCTGCCGATGGGTCGAGCTCCCACGTCCCCCCCCACCCCAGCACTGACCCAGGGCGGGGGGGGGGGGAGCCCGGGGCCGCCTGCCCGTGTCCCGTCCCCCCCCCGTACCTCCGAAGCTGGCCAGCCGTCCGAGGCAGGAAACGGGCACCCGCCGCTCTCAGGCCCTCTCGCTGAGCTGGGGACACACACACACACACACAAGGAGATTGGGGGCTGGTCCCGGGGGTCCCTCAAGGCCGTGTTCCCCCCCCCCACTCACTCACTCACTCACTCACCTTCTCCCGGGGGGGGGGTCCGGGCGGCCCCGGGCCTCCCGCGCCCGCTGGGCCTCCTCAGCCGTGAGGCCCCGTAAGGCCCCGGTCCAGTACAGCCCCCGCAAGGTGACGGGAGGGGATTTGGGGAGGATCGCCGCCATAGGGAGGGGGTTTAGGAGGAGCGGAGGGGAGGGGTCAGGGGTCAAAGGGCACCAGGGTGCCCGGCCCGGTCAGCTCCGTTCATGTTCAGTCCTCTCCGCGCCATCCCGACGCTTCCGGGCTTGCGGCCCCGCCCCCCCGCCTCCCCCCAATGGGAGAGGAGGAGCGCTTGCGGAGGCCCCACCCATACCGGAAGAGCGCATGCGCGGAAGCGCTCCCACGGCACCCCACTGCGCCTGCGTCCCAGGACATTCCCCCCCCCCCCCTTTCCCCACAGTGTCCCTTGTCCTGGGGACCCCCCCAACCCCCAGAGAGCCCCCCAGGAGGGGGGACCCCCACCCCTAAAACCCCCAAGACAGCACAACCGACACCTGGGACACCCCCCGGGACCCCCCCCAACCCTCAGGGAGACCCCCGGGGGGAGGGTAGCCCCTACCTCCCCCCCCCAAACCAGCACAACCGACACTGGGGACTCGCCCCTGCCCCCTTGAACATCCCCCCCCACCCCGGGAACCCCCTGAACCCCCAGAAATCCCCCCAGAAGGGGGAACCCCCACCCTAAAACCCCCCCAAAACCCCTTCAAAACAGTACAACCAACACCAAGGATCCCCCACCCCTCTGAACCCCCCCAGGACCCCCCCAACCCCCAGACCCCCCCAGGAGGAGAAACCCCCACCCCTAAAACCCCCTCAAAACAGCACAACCAACACCAGTCATCCCCCCCACCTTTCCTTCAACCAGCCCCATTTATTGAGGGGGGGCTGTGTGCCCCCCCCTCAATCCGGGGGTGCAGCAGCATGACCCTCCCCTCAGGCCGACCCCCAGCCCCCCCGGGGGGAGAACGTAACAATGGTTGTCATTCTCCTGGTGCGGGCTCAGCTCCTTCAGCTGCGTGTTGCTGCCGTGAAGCCCCCCCAACCCCCGAAGTTGACAACGGGGGCTCTTCCCCTGCTGCGCCAACGCCAACACCCCCTCTATCGGGTGTGTGTCCCCCCCAAATAATTCTTTCCCCCCCCAATATCGTTCCATCCCCCTTAAACCACGAGGGGGGGGTGGAAGAGATTGGGGATTTCAGGATCTTGCCGGTAGCTCGGGCTCAACGCCTCGCTGCGGATGCCTAGCAAAACACCTTGGGGGGAGGGGGACATGTCACACTTGGGGTGCCCCCCCTGCTGCAAATGAGACCCCCACACACACCTGGGGGGGTGCAGTAGCCTTCCCCCCCCCCTTACCCATCAGCACGGCCCAGTGGGCTTTGTGGCCTCGATGGCAGCAGGGTTCGTGGTTACTGTCCTCGTCGTAGCTGGGGTGACGTTAAGGGGGGGGGTTAGGGGGGGTAACGGGGTGAATTGGGTCCCCCCCTCAAAAAAAAAAAAAAAAAAAAAAAAGACAGCAGGATACGGCACGAGGAGGGGGAGCCCCCCAAGGAGGTGACATGAGATCCGAGGCCGGTTGGACCCTTCCAAACCCCCCAAAAGTAACTTGGCGCGACAAGGGAAAAGCTCCTGAGCCAGCGCCGCCATGTCAGCCGCTGTGGGGACAAAATTAGAGGGGGGGGCAGGGGAGCTAGTGTTGCTGAAATCTGGAATAAAACTCCTTAACAGCAATGAGAAGTTAAGAAGCAGGCACTTCTTTATTGCAGCGCTGGGCACACAGGGGATCACTCCACCTAGTGTGTGCACCTGTCTAGTTTAATCATGCAGGTTAAATACACACCTGTTATACATAGTCACTAAATTTCTGGGAAATGTCATACATAATCATCAACTGTCCGATAAATCATTAGCATATGTAAATGTCCCTTTACGCAGGCGTGGTGAAGTCTCTGGTGGTCTTCAGAAGCCCTCTGGTGGTCTTCCATAGTCTTCCTCACTTTGTCCGATAGTTGACCTCTCTTATGTGATTCTGCGTAGTACAATTTTCGCCATCATGTATTAGATTTACATAAAAGTACATTCAATGTTAATTCTTGAATTTAACATTTCTAGTGATTGGCCCTCAATCACACCACCTTATCAATATTCTTATGCTAAAACATTCATTGGTTAATCTTACTTAATTCCACTAACTGGAATCTTGATCAAAGTGGGGTTTCTAAGCAACAGAACTAAGGTCCATAACGATCTCTCTTAGTTTCTTAGGACAAAACACTACAAACTAACAAATCGGTCGAAGTTTCTATGGTTAACTAATTTTAGACAATACTTATTTTCTTATGATTGTATACAGCACATTTTATATGTTCCTAATTTTCAATGACTACATTGCGAGCTTCAAACCCCTATATTCTACAATCTTTACCTTTTGATCAAACCCAGCTTATATAAAATTTTAACTTATCAGAATATTTGTAACACTAGAACCCCCCAAAAAAGGGTGCGTGTGTCCCCCCTCACCTCACAGTACCTGAGAACATCTTGCCCTGGGCGGTGAAGCCATGTTCCCGTGCCATCCCCACCAGCTCCTCCAGCCCCATGTTGTGGGTGGGGGCCAGCAGCAACACCACCATCCATAGGGCCACCAGCCTGCACCTTGGGGGGGGGGGGGGGGGGGAGGGCACAGGTTGGGGGGGGGCACAGCACCCCCATATTGTTCCATGTGCGCCCCCCCCCCAAAAAAACCAATTACTGGGGTCCATCTTGGATTAGGGGCGGCGCCAGGTGGTGGAAGAGGAGCCATTTCAGGGGGCTGCTGAGGCGGGGGGGGGGGGGGGGCGGGCAAGGGACACCCCCGGGAAGCTGGGGCAGGATGGGGGGGATCCCCTAAGCCGGGTGGGATGCCCCAGTGAGCCGCCCCCTCCCCCGAGAGGGGGGAATCCTTCAGCTACACCTGCCCCCCCAATCAGTAAGGTGTACCTCCCCCCCGGTTCAGGCCGGGCCCAAGACCCCCCCGCCCCGGCCCCCACCTCTCCCGGCGCCGCCACAGCAGCTCCCGGACACCGCCGTCCTCCCCCAGCGCGGCCCCCGCCCGCTCCACCGCGTCCCGTAGGACCCGGCCCAGCGGGGGAGGTGGGGGGTGGGGTGGCGGCAGCGGCACCTGGGCCATACGAAGGTCAAAGGGCACCGGAACGGAAACGCGAGGTCGAAGGTCAAAGATTTCCCCTCCCGCCACCGGCTAGGCCGTCCCCGTTTTGATTGGCCAGCACGCCGGGTACCCGCCTCGCTCTGATTGGAGGAGACGGCGGTGGGCAGGCGGGAGAGAGGTTGCCGCGCGGCTATTAGCTGGTTAGAGACGGTACACGCGGCTGAGGAGGTGGTGGCGGGCGGTGGGGGGCCGCGCTGGGCCCGGAGGGGGTTCGGGGAGGATCCAATCCGGACACGAAGTCCCCACGGGGCGGGAGGACCTGGGTGGAGCGACCCCGGGGCGGGGGGATTAACCCTTCCTTTACCGGGGGTGTAACCCCTTCCTCACTGGGGGGGCCTGGGGCATTTCCCCCCCCCCCGCCTTTGCCCATCCCTGGGGCCGCTTTCCTACTGGGGGGGGTGTCCTCCCTCCCCGAGTAGCCTATGGGGGTTGGGGGGTTAAAGGGGAGGGGGGGCAGCCCCCCCCCCCAGCCTCCCCTCCAGCACCCCCATCTCTCCCCGCAGGCTGGGGGGGGGGCCCGACATGGCAGTGCAGGACCTGCACCCCAACCACACCATCTACATCAACAACCTGAACGAGAAGATTAAAAAAGATGGTAAGGGGGGGGGGGGGTGTCTTGCCTTCCTCCCCACTCACCCTCCTCATCCTCCTTTTTTTTTTCCCCAGAGTTGAAAAAATCCCTCTATGCAATTTTTTCACAATTCGGTCAAATCTTGGATATCCTGGTGTCATGCAGTTTGAAGATGAGGGGTCAGGCCTTCATCATCTTCAAGGAGATCAGCAGTGCCACCAATGCCCTCTGCTCCATGCAGGGCTTCCCCTTCTACAACAAACCCATGGTGAGCCCTGCCACCCCCACCAAAATCCTCGTGGAGCCCCCCCAAATCCTCATGGAGTCGCCCCCAGATCCACGTGGAGTCATCCCAAATCTCCATGGAGCCATCCCAAATCCCCATGGAGCCCCTGAAATCACCATAGAGCTGTCCCAAATCCCCATAGAGCCCCTCCAAATACTTGTGGAGCTGTCCCACATCCTTGTGGAGCCCCCCAAATCTTTGTGGAACCATCCCAAATCCCTGTGGGGATCCCCAAATCCCTGGTGAGCCCTCCCAAATCCCCGTGGAGCCCCCAAAATCACCATGGAGCTGTCCTAAATCCTTGTGGAGCCCCACCAAATCCCTGTGGAGTGTCGTCATCCCCCATCCTGTCCCCCCAAATCCGTTCCCACTCACCTCCGGCTTTTTTCCCCGCAGCAGATCCAGTACGCCAAGACGGATTCAGATATCATCGCCAAAATGAAAGGAACATTTGTCAAACGTGACCGGAAACAAGAAAAAAGAAAACCCAAAAATCAAGATGCACCGACAGCAAAGAAAACCAGAGCCGGAACTGGCGCGGCAGCAGCAGGTGGCGTTCAGGGAACCATCCCAGTGAATTGATGGGGGGGGTTTACAGGCGCTGAGCCCCTCTTTTCTTCCCCACAGGGAATGCTGTCGTTGAACCAGGCTCCCCATATGATGCACCATATGGTGGGGCAACCCCCCTATATGCCCCCGCCGGGGATGATCCCCCCCCCCCCCCCGCATGACCCCTAGTGGTATTCCCCTGGGGGCCATGCCCCCCCCCAGCAAGTGATGCTGGGCCAGATGCCTCCAGCGCAGCCAGTAACAGGATTACTGGCACAACCCCCCCACCCTCTCCCCAAAATTTGATGCTGAATGAGCCGCAGCATCTAAAAAACCATCCCAAACCAGGAGGGAGATGGGGGGGTGGTGAGACTTTTGGGGGGGCTCCCCTGCCTCCTTTTGGGGGGGCTCCCCTGCCTCCTTTTGGGGCTGACACCCCCTTTTTCTGCCACCCCAGTTATCAGAGAACCTGCCGAATCACATCCTCTTCCTCACCAACCTGCCTGAGGAGACCAATGAGCTGATGCTCTCGTTCTCTTCAACCAGTGAGTGTCTCGGGAAGGGGGGGGGGGTGGGGTCTGGGGGGGCCCTGTTGACACCTGTGGCACCCCCCCAGGTTCCCTGGTTTTAAGGAGGTGCGGTTGGTACCAGGCTGGCACAACATCACCTTCGTTGAGTTTGATACCGAGGTGCAGGCAGGGGCTGCCTGCGATACCCTCCAGGGCTTCAAGATCACCCAGAACAACGCCATGAAGATCTCCTTTACCAAAAAGTGATCCCCCCCAAAACCCCCCCGCCAGCCCCCTTGCTACCCCCCCTTCCCCCCCATCCCACCCCCCCAAAGGTAAGTTTGCCCCAAGGTGGCTGACCCTTCACCCCCCCCACTCCTTCCTTTACCCCTCCCCCCCACCCCTCTCCAACCTCCGGGGGGGGTCTGCCCCCCCTCCCCCCCAAGCATTGTACCCAGGGTCTCTCTGCAGACATTGCACCTGGAGCTTCTTCACACACTCACCCACACACACACCCCCCAAAATAAACCCCTCTGTGTCCCACCGCTTGTTTGCTCTGCTGCTGGGGGGGGGAGGGGGTTGGGGCCAGGGTCAGGATTGGGGGACGTCGGGGCTGGAGGGGGTCTCCGGGCTTGGGGGAGGGCTTTGGGGACGGCCCTCCCCGAGCGGTTTGGGGCCGGGCGGAGTTTAGGACCGAGGATCCCGGCGCCCCCCTGCCCACGCGCATTCGCCACGCCTCTTTCCTTGAACCTGGCTCCGCCTTTCTGGTGACCACCTCTCCGCGCAGGCGCACAGAACCCGGAAGCGGCTCGCTTGGGCGCTGCCATATTGTGCCCGCTTCCTTCCGTACGGCCTGGTGGTGGTGGGCCGGCCTGGCGGTTCCAGCCATGTCCGAGACCTACGGTGGGTCGGGGGGGCTTCGGCCGGCCTGGTAGGGGGGTGTCAGGCTTGGGGGTCCTATGTGGGATGGAGGCCCTATAGGGAGTGTGTAGGGCCCTGTGTGGGGTGGAGGCCCTACAGGGGGTCTGTGGGCCCCTGTGTGGGATTGGGGGGGGGGGGGGGGCGTCTGTGGGGCCTTATAGGGAGTATATTGGGCCCCTGTGTGGGATGGGGGCCCTATTGGGAGCATATAGGGCTCCATATGGGGCCCTGCAGGGTATGGGTATATTGGAACTCTGTGTGGGATGGGGCCATACAGGGAGCATACGGGGCTCTGCATAGGGGTGCAGGGCGGGTGGGGGGCACTTGAGGCCCCTATAGGGTGCTTATGGGGCAAGCAGCCGTGGGGTGTTGCCCTTCACACGCCCCCCCCCCCCCCCCCCCCCCGCTTTCCTCCTAGGCCGTGACAGTTCACAGGGGACCCAATGCCAGGAGGTGACACCCCACGTGTGGGGGATTTGGGTCCCTTTTGGTGCCTCCTGCTTTTGCTGGGCACTGAATCAAGGGAAAAAAATGCTTCTTGGGGACT
This sequence comes from Haliaeetus albicilla, assembly GCF_947461875.1. Lineage (NCBI taxonomy): Eukaryota > Metazoa > Chordata > Aves > Accipitriformes > Accipitridae > Haliaeetus > Haliaeetus albicilla. The sequence goes on along the minus strand of NC_091515.1, from coordinate 35,304,285 downwards.
TTTCTGGGTGGTTTTTGCTGAGTTTGAAAGGGAGGGAGCGTAGCCAGGTGTGAAATCGCTTCCCCAAGGTTATTCCCCTCTGCGGGGGCTGCTCCTCATGGCCATTCCCCACCCGTCCCGTTGCTGCTTGACACACCTTGAGTGTAAAAACACTTTTTTTTTTCTTTTAATCTTCCTCTTCAGATTTCCTCTTCAAGTTCCTCGTGATAGGGAGTGCCGGCACGGGGAAGTCCTGCCTCCTCCATCAATTCATTGAAAACAAATGTAAGTTGGTTTACTTTGGGTTTTATTGCTGCTGTGCCGGCTCTCTCCCAACCAGATTTGTCTCTCAGGCTGCTGGAAAACACTGCCGAAATATTTCTCTGTGGGACCTTTTGCTAGTGGAAAAAAAAGTGGGGTTTGTTGTTTTGCTGGGGTTGGTTTTTTTTGTGTTCTGGAGCCTCAACCCTTCCTTGCTAGGTCCAGCGCTGGAAAAGAGCTTTTACGCTTTGGTGGATAAATGGAGCTTTGCTACAAAATGCTGAAACTTTGCCTCTCTCTTTTCTGAAACCTTCAATTTTCTTTTGTAATGGGGTGGAGGAAGGCTTTGAGCCTGCTTAATTGGAAGCAAAATGCTAGGCACCCCTCCTCCTTGGCGCTTTGCAGGTTTAATTTCATGTATGCTGGCAAGGTCCTTGCTTGCAAAATTGTCTTGTAACGAGCTTCCCTTCGCCGGGGGATAATCCAGGTGGCAAAGTCGTGCTGGAGCATGGTGGGGTTTGCCCGAGGAGCTGAGATCCCAGGCGTGGTGGGAAGCTGAATTGTTCTTTCGTAGCTGGCTGGTAGCGTATCGGGCACCTCTTGTTTCTGCAGTCAAACAAGATTCAAACCACACGATCGGGGTGGAATTTGGCTCTAAGGTCATCAACGTCGGTGGAAAGACGGTGAAGCTGCAGATCTGGGACACGGCCGGGCAGGAGAGGTTCAGGTAAAGGAAAAAAAAAACACCTCATGGTGCTGGAGCCATGCACAAACACTTGTCTTCAACATCTGCTGGCTTTTTTGGGGCTTTTTTTTTTTTAATTATTTTTAAACTCCCTTTCCAAAAGGAAACCGGGTGCCAGTACCTCAATCTCTCTCTTGGGACTCAAAAGCCACCATGGCAGTCGAGGTGCCGAGCACAGGGGGACAATCCCTTCCCTAGTCCTGCTGGCCACGTTATTCCCAATGCAAGCCAGGATGCTGTTGGCGACCTGGCCACGCTGCCAGCTTATCTTCAGCTGATCCTTTTCCAGCCTAGGGTTCTCGTGACCCAAGTGCAGGACCCGGCACTCAGCCTTGTTGAATCTCCTCAACCCATCAATCCAACCTGTCTGGATCCCTCTCTAGAGGTTTCCTTGGCAAACCGAGGGTGCCGGAGGACCAGAACTCCCCCAGCAATTAAATAAGAATATTGGCACCCTGCTTGAGACAAGGGTCCTAAAAACACTGTCCCTGCTCGAGTTACCTGTGGAGCTTTTCCTCCCTTCCCAGCAGCGCAGCCCACGAAGAGGGCCCCCGATCTCAAACTGGAGGGTTGGGTTCTCTTGTTTGTGCCTCCTCTCTCCTCCTCTTCCTTCTTAGGTCGGTGACTAGAAGCTACTACCGGGGCGCAGCTGGAGCGCTGCTCGTGTATGATATCACTAGGTGGGTTCCCCGGCCGCAGAGCCCTGACCCCCTCGGTACTGGGGAAAATTGGGGCTCAGCACCCCACCCCCTGCTTCTGCCCCCCCCCCCCCCCCCCAATCCAGCCGGGAGACCTACAACGCACTGACCAACTGGCTGACGGATGCCCGCACCCTTGCCAGCCCCAACATCGTCATCATCCTCTGCGGGAACAAGAAGGATTTGGATGCCGACCGGGAGGTGACGTTCCTGGAGGCTTCGCGCTTTGCCCAGGAGAACGGTGAGGGATGTGGAGAGAAACACTGGCTCCTGGGGCTAATTACGGTTGAAGTAACGAGCCTTCTCTTACTAACCAGAGCTCATGTTCCTGGAGACCAGTGCCCTGACGGGAGAGAATGTGGAAGAAGCCTTCTTAAAATGTGCGAGGACCATATTAAACAAAATCGAATCAGGTACGGCAGCTCTGATTTGGCTTTTCCAGGGTGGGGAAGGGAGGTTTTGGGTCCCCATGGGACCAGGAGGTTTTGGATCCCAACGGAAGTTTTAATCCTTCCCCTCACCCCCCTCCTGGACTTTATCCATCCGACTCAGGTGAACTTGACCCGGAGAGGATGGGCTCAGGGATCCAGTATGGAGACGCCTCCCTTCGCCAGCTGCGGCAGCCCCGGGGAGCTCAGGTGCAAAGCCGGCAGCAGTGCAGTTGCTAAATGCCTGTGCCCAAGGTGAGATCCCCGTGCCGGGGGGGGGGAGCTGCCCGGCCCCCCAACTCACACCCTGGCTGTGGGAGAAGGGGTCAGATGACACCCACCATGTCACAGCGTTGCTACAAACCTCTTTTTTTTTTTCCTTGTTTGTTTTTTCTTTTTCCCCTGCCACCAGGACCATGTGCCTCGCTTGCTGAGCCCCCCCAGCTTCCCCAGGAGCCCCCCCCCGTACCATTTGTCCCCTTCTCATCCTAAGAAGCCCCGGGACTCTCAAGTTTACCTCTGTGGCAAATGCCTTGTTTTGATTGTATTTGACCGAGGTGGCTTCTGGCAAATGCTCCTCGCCCGCTGCTCGTTGTTCCCCCCAGCTGCTGGCCTGGTGGGCTACGTTGTGCATTGTCCCCCACACACATGCCCCCTGAGCAGGTTGGGTTGTATTCAGCTTGTTTGAAAACAAAACACTCCTCCGAGATGCTGCTACTGGCAGCATTTCAGGGTGCTTGAATGGAGGGGCGGGTCCCTGCCTCGCCCAGGGTGGGGGGACAGGCCCCCCTGCAGTGTGGCCAAGAGGGGTGGCTTGTCCCCAAGTGCTGGGGAGGGGGGAGGGTGTGTCCCTGCCCAGCCCCCTGGGTTTTGCCTTTATTTTGTGTGTGTGTGCGTGGTCTCCACTTTGCATTTCCACTTCCCCCTGCCATGAGAGAAAAGGTGGATTTTTTGGGGGGGAGGATGACGACAGGATGGACACAATGTTGTTAAACCCTCCACTGTCACTTTAGGGAGGGGGGGATGGGGATGTCACTTGCCTGTGCTGGAAGCTACTCACCTGTCCCCAGCCCCCCCCTTGCTTCCTCCCTGCAGGATGAGCCCCTGGGGGGGGGGTCCCCAGGCACCCACAGGGGCTCTGATTTTCCCTCCTTTGGGGACAACATCTCCCTTCAGCTCCGTCCACCTCCAGCCAGGTCCCTGTCCCCCACCCCAAAGTGTGTGTGTGTGTGGGGGTGTTTCTTTTCTGCTTCTCTTTGTGTTATTTATTGCACTTGCCGGGGTGGGGGGGTCCTGGGGGAGCCAGGGCTGTGTCCTAGTTGTTTTTTGTTTTTGTTTTTTTTCCTCTGGAAAAAGGAAGGAGGGGAAAAAAAAAGCAAAAGAAACACCAAAAAAGGCAAGTTTCCCTCCCCTCCAGGCTGTGAAAATGTGACTCGTACATAAAGTATCAATGTTTTCCAGTGCGTGGCTCCACTGCTTGTTTTTGGGGGGGGGAGCAACCACGGTGGGGTGTGCCTGCCCCAAATCCCCCTCCTGGGGTACTGTTGGGGTGCAGGGGTGGGTTTGGGGGGCCCCCCATCCCTGAGCTGCAGCCCCTTGGCTTTTTGTCTGCCCCCCCCTACCATGTGCTACCTCCTTTGTCACTCTTGGGGTTCTGGGGGGGTGGGTGCTCCCCTCTGCCCCTTCCTGGGCTGCTCCCAAGTAGGGGGGACACCTAGTTTTGGGGACCCAGTTCCCAGACTAGCCCCACTGTCACCAAGGTGGGGGTGTCCAGGGTTTGGGGGGGGGGGGGGGGATTGGCATTGGCACGCACAGGTTTATCATTAACAGCTGCAGGGGAACGGCACCAGGGCTACTGTCTGTCTGTCCGTCCCTCCTGGGGTGTCTGAGGGTGCCAGCCCCACCAGTTCCTTCAGGGTTGGTTAATCGGGGGGGTTGGGAGGGGGGCTCTATAAATCAAGGTGAGGAGGATAGAGGTGAGCGGGGTGCTGAGCATCACCCTGGTGCTGGGTGTCAGGGGCTGCTGCTTCTTTGGGGCTGGTGACAGGGGGGCAACCTACCCCCCGGACCGACCCCCCCTTACTCCTCCTGGGGAACGTGCTGCAAGTGGAGGTGATCCAGCTCATTGCTTCCCTCTGCCAGGTGAGCCCTGGGGAGGGGGGGTTCCAAGGCTGGGATGGCTCCCCCCTCAAACCTTATCCTTCTCCCCACAGCTCAGTGAGACCTACGGTGAGATTTTCACCTTCCACCTAGGCTCCCGGCCCCGTGTCGTCCTCTCCGGGTACTGGCTGCTGAAGGAAGCTCTGATCAACCGTACTGAGGAGTTCAGTGGCTGCGGTGGTTTCCTGGCTGTCCAACAGTGGAGCCATGGCAATGGTGAGACCCCCGTGATGTTGCCATGGGGTTTTTCAGGGAGCCGTTGGCGGTGTCTGACCCCCTTTTTTGAGGGGGGGTGTCCCCAGCTCCAGGTATCTTCTACGGGACCGGGGAACGCTGGCGGCAGTTGCGGTGCTTCGCCATCGTCACCTTGAAGAGTTTCGGAATGGGCAAGCGCAGTGCCAAGGAGCGAGTCCGCGAGGAAGCCCAGCATCTGATCCAACACCTCTATCAGACCCACGGTACAGCCCCCCTGAGAGCCCCCCCTGCTCCCCCCCCCAATTTTAGGGCAGCCCTTCGACCCCACTTTCCTGCTGAGCTGCACTGGCTCCAACATCCATCTGCTGGCTGGTTTTCGGGGAACGCTTTGAGTATGGGGACGAGCGGTTCCTCGCCCTCATGGGGCTCATCAACACCAACTGGAAGCTGATGAGCTCGACTTGGGGGCAGGTGGGAATTTGGGGGGCCCCCCCTTCCCTGGATCATGTTCCCCCACCCCGTTTCACCTTCTCTTCCTCCCGCAGCTGCTCTTCATCTTCCTCAACATCATGCTGTTTGTGCCGGGGCCGCACTGGCAGATCTACACCAACTACCTGCGGCTGGCCAAATTCGTGGGGGAGTGGGTGTGGAGGAACCGGCAGATGTTGGACCCCCAAAACCCCTGGGATTTCATTGACTGCTTCCTCCTGAAGATGCAGCAGGTACCCACCTCATCCCTGGCATGCCAAACTTCCCTGCAGGGTGCCAAAACCAGCATTGGCACTGGCGTGCGACTAGGGGGGGCCCTTCTCCCCCTCCCTTGGCAGGAGAAGGGGAACCCTGACACCCACATCATCAAGGACACGCTCTCCAAGACTGCCATCAACCTTTTCTTTGAGGGGACTGAGACCGTCAGCTCCACCCTCAAATATGGGTTCTGGATCCTGCTCCGGCACCCCGAGGTGGAAGGTACTGGGGGAATGGCACAGCACTGACCCCCCTCCCCGTCCCCAGCCCGGCTCCACGAGGAGATCGACCAGGTGATCGGCCGCCACTGCAGCCCCTGCATGGAGGACCAGAGCTGCATGCCCTATGTCGACGCTGTCATCCACGAGATCTAGTGTTTTGCTGACATTGTGCCCATGGGGGTGCCCCACACCACCACATGGGATGTCCAGCTCTGGGGCTACACCATCCCCAAGGTACTGCAGCAGGCAGACAGGCGATGGCCACGGGGTGCTGCAGCATCCCTGGGGTGCCATGTCAGGGCCCCAAACATCCCTGGGGTACCGCAGCATCCCTGGGGTGCTGCGTTGGGGCCCCCCGTGTCCCTGGAGCACTGCGGGAGCCCTCTCCCCACCTGCCGTGGTCCCCCTGACCCCCTCTCCCTCTGCACCCAGGGCATGAACGTCATCCCGCTGCTCTGCACATCCCAGTTTGACCCCAGCCAGTTTGCCAACCCCCAGACCTTTGACCTTGCACACTTTTTGGATGAGAACGGATGCTTCAAACGTAATGATGCCTTCATGGCCTTCTCTACAGATGTGGGGGGGTGGCACGAGGCCATGGACCACCCCCAGCCCACTGGTAAGAGACACTGACGGCCATTGCCTTGTAGGGAAGTGCGTGTGCTTGGGCGAAGGCCTGGCCGTGATGGAGCTCTTCATCTTCCTCACTAGTATCCTCTGCCATTTCCAGCTGAAGGTGGAGGAGGACCAGGCCACCATTGACATCACCCCTGAATCCAGCGGGTTAGGGTCAGGGGACGTTCCCCATCGCCTCTCCCTCATCCCCCGTTGAAACCCCCCTGCCAAGTAAAGCCACCTCGCTCTCCCACACACATCTCACGTCTTTGCTTCCACAGGCTCGGGGGGGGGGGGGACACCCTGCTCCCATTTGGGGTCACTGAGACACCCCCCCCCTCCCACCCTGGGTCACCAGTCTCGTGTGTGTCCCAGGGAGGGCTCCGAGGGGGATGCAGAGCCACAGCCGTGGGTTGCAGAGGGAAAATGCTGTTTATGGGGGGACAAGCTGTTATGCTGCAGGGGTGCAAACGTATCAGGAGGGGGGGTGTCTCCATCCTGGGGTGTGATGTGCCATCTCGGGGTTGGGGGGGGCACGTCAGCAGGGGCAGAAGCAAAGCTCGAAGGGCTGGGGGATGTTCATGATGCCACTGACTTTGGGATGCAGGTTGGGGGGGGGGTGTGCTGGAGCTGGAAGCGCTGCAGGATGGCAGTGAGGGAGAGGAAGAGCTGCGCCCACGCCAGGCTCTCCCCCAGGCACATACGCTTCCCTGTGGGGAAAAGAGGGGGGGGTTACCTGGAGGTGTGTCCCCCCCCCCTCCCCAATGCGGGGGTGGTCTTTATGTGCCACCCACCTGCAGAGAAGGGCATGAAGGCTTCGCTTTTCTTGAACCCTCCCTTTTCATCCAAAAAGTGACGGGGGTTGAAGGCTTCAGGGTTTTTGAAGTGGCGGGGGTCCCGCAGGGCCGAGCTCAGGACGGGGTAGGTGGTGCAACCCTGGGAGGGGGAGGCTGTGGGTGACCCCCCCCCCCAGCCCCCAACCGTGGCTTGTGGGGGGGCCGTAATCAATGCTTAACCACACTATGCCATCAGTAATCAAAAATCAGGGCTGTGCAAACACTAATCAATGATTAACAAGCAATCGATAAGTGAGGGCGAAGCAGGTTGCACAGTTAATAGTCAATGATTAAGCACGCAGCACTGTCGATAAGCGCTGATGCAGTACATGGGGCAGTCGATCGATGACGAAGCATATCGGGCGATCAATCATCAACGATTATCATGTGGACGTGCAATCAATAAGCAATAACAAAGTGCATCACGCAGTTAATAGCCAACAATGCAGAACATCATGCGGTTAAGAATGATTTCTAATTGACGGTGTTGGTGAAGGGTCGTGCGATTGACGATCAATGATCAAGCGATGCAATCCATGATTAATCAGGAGCGATTAAATATGAGGAATCTGCCTTGGCTAATGAGCAGCACCTTGGGGATGATGAAGCCACCGGGCTGCGTATCCCGCTTCGCCCTCCGGATGAAGGCGAAGTCGAGGAACCACAACATCTCATGAAGGACAGCTTTGGTGTAGGGCATCGCCCCCCGGTCCTGCAGGGTGGGGGTCTGCTCCCTCCCCATCACCCGCTCAATCTCCTCCTGCACCTTCCCTGATGAAGGCATTTGAGGGGGGGAGGCCGGTGGCATGTGTGTGTGGGCCCCCCCCCCCCCCCAACACCCATGGCTGTGCCCCCCACCTGCCACCTTGGGGTGCTCCAGCAGCAGCATCAGGCAGTAGCGGAGGGTGATGCTGGTGCTCTCTGTCCCGGACACAAACATGTCAAATGCCATTGCATGCATGTTATCCCATCTGAAAGCCATCCTGGGGTTCCCCTTCTGGATTTTTTTTTGGGGGGGGGGAGACAGGAAAGAGGAGGAGGTTGCCCCCCCCCTCCACTCCAGCCGGCAGAGGAAAGCATCCCCAAAATCCTGGCATGGCCATGAAATCCCAGGGTCCTGTCTCCCCCCAACCCCACATCATTTCCCGCCCCAGGATGGCACCCTATGTCCTGTCCCCCACCAAGATGATGCTCAGGGGTCCCCTCACCCCACCTGCTCCATCCTGCAGAGGAAAGCATCCACAAAATCCTGGGGTGCCTCCAAATCCAGGGTGGCCTTGTGCTCCACCACTTTCCTGGCCAAAAATTCCTCGAAGGAATTGTTCTGGAAGAAGGTTTGGTGGGAGCCAGGCAGGCGGTTCATCAGACTGGGCAGGATGGTGCAGAGCTGCCAGGAAAGAGCCAGGTGGCACGGTGTCAGTGAGGCAGCATGGTGCCGGAGAGGTGGCATTGATGCCGGAGAGGTAACACGGTGCTGGCAAGATGGTACGGTGCCGGTGAGCTGGCATGGTGTTGGCAAGGCCAGGGCCAGAGGGCCCCCCCCCAAACCTCTTACCTGCCCAGCAATGGAGCTCTCCAAGTGGAAATTTTCAGCAAGGTGCCAGAGGACGTGGTGGTACTCTTCATCGCTGTAGCTGAAGCGCTCACTGACAAGGATGTGGCAGATGGTGTTGCCCATGGCTGCGCTCAGCAGTATGGCAGGGTCGAAAAGCTGCCCTGCGGCGGCAGGGATGGTGACGATGGCAGGGCCGGATCCCCCTCCCCGGCTCCACCATGATCCTACCGCTACCCCGCCACCCACCTTTGGCCTGCGCCAGCTCCTGCAGCAGCAGCCCCATCTCCTCCTGGACCTGCTCCTCCACGCTCCTCTTGCCCACGCCGAAATCCCGCAGCATGGTGAGGGTGAAGGGCTGGGTCTGTACCCATGTCTCCCCATTGCTCATGAAGATGCCGAGATCCTTGTTGGTTTTTTCCGCCAACGGGAACTGACCCCGGTCAGTGAATTCATCCCTGCGGTTCACCAAAACCTCCCGCACCACCTCGTAGCTGACGACCACTACCACCCGCTCCGAGCCGAAGCATAGGGTGAAGATGGGGCTGTACTTCTTGCTCAGCTGTGGCACAAAGCGACAACCCCCCACCCCAGTGTGGGTCATGGCACCCCGGGGGTCTCAGCATCGGCACCCTGGGGTGCTCAACATCAGCATGCCAGGGGCTCGGTATCGGCACCCCGGGGGTTTTGGCCCCCCACTCACCTTGCGGAAGGTCTTGCAGGTGTTGGCAGCCCTGAGCTGCAGCAGGTTCCCGATGACCGGCAGTGCCAGTGGCCCCAGCAGGTAATTTTGGCTCCGCCATTCCTTTTTCCACCTGGCTACAAGGGCCATGACCACTAGGATAAGGAGGATGGCGGTGACAGTGCCCACCGGCTCCATGGCTGCTGGTGCCTGGTTCAGAGGCAAGGAGCAAAGTCTGCCGGCACTGGCGAGGTCGTGGCGGCGCAGCCGGGGCTACCGGACAGTCGATTACCTTTGGGGACACTTTTGAGAAGGCAACCTGCTCGCCGTGTGTGTCAGGGACCTGAAGCCGGGCCGGGGGGAGCAAAGGGGACCCTGCCCTCCCCACACTGCGGTGGGTGCCAGCAGCCCCTGGCACCCTGAGCACCCTCAGCTGTCCCTTTGCCTGTTGCAACCCCCGTCCCTTTGCTTGCAAACCATGTCCCCTCACCAGGCATGCGGTGCTCTTGGCAGCCACCAGCGAGGTGCCGGTAGTTTCTCCTGGCTCCGGGTACGGGTTTTGCCCGGCCAGAGCACCGGGGGTCCTGCAGCCTTTGGACCCACCGGCCACAGCCGGGGGGGGGGGACCCCAAGCCCTTGGGGGGGCAGCCCTGAGCCCTCTGTCCCAAAGCTGAGATGGGGAGAGGAGACCGGAGCTGAGGAGGAGGATGAAGGCCTGGCAGCACATGAGCCGTTGGCAACCCCTCTGCACAGCCTCAACGCTGGATCCGGCCCTTTGGGGCTTGGGCTCGGCTCAGGGCTCTGCACGGCTTTGCGCGCTCAGCTCAGGGCTTTGCATGGCTTTGTACCCTGATGGGATATGGGGGGCAGGTACAGTGCCAGGGTCCTGTCCCCCCCCCCGCGTCCCCCCAAGATGATGCTCGGGGTCCTGGACCCCCCCGTACCACCCATGGGGCACTAGAAAAGGGGCACAGGGGGCTGTGGGGGTGCATCCCCCCCCCCGCACCCTCCAGGGGCTGCAGGGTTGGGCAGAGCCCAGAGGGGACAGGAGCAGCACCGGGGAGGGGACACAGGGACAGGGATCGGTGCCCCCCCCCCGGTGCCCACCTCCCTTAACACCCCCTAGGAACAGTTCAGTGCTGCCCAGCCAGCTCAGGGCACAGCACGGCACGGCATGGCGCAACATGGCATGGTGCAGCACGGCATGGTGCGGCACAGCATGGTGTGGCACAGCACGGCGCAGCACAGCATATCACAGTGGAGCACAGCATGGCGTGGCACCACACAGCATTGCATGGCACGGCACAGCACGGTGCAGCATGGCATGGCGTATCACAGTGCAGCACAACGCAGCACAGCACGGCACAGCGGTCTGACCTGGTCATGCCAGATGGCTGCAGGGCCACGTGGCCCTGCTCGGCCTTGCCGCAGCTGGGCTGGCACGTACCGGCGGCCTGATGTCAGCCCGTGCCGCGCCAAGGCTGCCATCACCGCTCCCTGTGCCGCACCCGGCTGTAACCGCTGCCGGATGGGTGCCTGGGGAACCCCACAGCCCTCGTGGCACCCCACAGCACCTGCAGCTGTGGATCCTTGGTGGGGCAGGAGGGTGGGTGCGGGGGGGGGGGGGGTGCAGGGCTGGGGCCCAGGCGGGAATCGCTCGTGCACCCCAAACTCCCGGCGCACCCGTCCTCGTCCCTATCCCCATCCTGGGTGGCCGCAGTGACAGTTGGGGGATAGGATGGCTGCCCCCAGATCTGGCCCCACTGGCCCAGGGCCCGCGGCATCACTGGGAGCACAGCCAGTTCCCAGCAGGGGGGGGCGACAGTGACATAATGCCAGCAGCAGGGTGGAGGGGGACACCCTGGGGGGCTCCAGGACCCCCCCAGCCCTGGGGCAGCCGCTACAGCAGCCTGGGGGGACTCTGACTCAGCCCGTGGGCCAGCCCTGTCCCTACCCCAGGGTCCCCACCCACCCTGGGTCCCCTGTCCCTATCCCATGTCCCCATTCCATGTCTCATGTCCCCATCCCCTGTCCCAACCCCAGGTCCTCACCCCACATGCCCACCCTGTACCCCCAGCCCCGTCCCCATCCCCAGCTGTGTGTCCCCAGCACCATCCCTGTCCCAGCCCCATGTCCCCCACTGGGGGGGTGTAAACTGGGTGCTGGGGGTGGGTGCTGCCTGGCCATGGGGTGCAGATCCAGGGGGGCCCCCTGGATCTGCACCCCAGCATGGGGGGAGGGGGGGCCCCATGATGCCACCAACCCAAAGCAGCAACAGGGGCGGCAGGAAATTCCTCCGGTGCAGGAACGCGCTGACGTTGGCGCAAGCCCTGGTGCTGTGGTCTTGCACGAGGCCGGTGGCATCACATGGGGCCTGTCAGTGTCACACGGGGAGTGCTGGCATGGCACAGGGGGTGCAAGGCTTGCACGAGGTGTATTAGCTTCGTACGGGGTGTGTCGGTGTTGCACAGGGCACACTAGCCTTGCACAGGGTGTGTTGGTGTTGCATGGGGTGTCCAACCCTCACATGGGGCATGTTGCTGTTGCATATGGGCATCACTGGGGCATCGTGGGGGGGCTCGGGGGGACCCCCCTGCCCATGCAGAGGGCTGAGCCCGTGCAAACTCCCCACACCCAAGACAAGGGTCCCCACAGCCCTGGCCCCCCCCCCCAGGGGGACCCCACTCACCCCCCTCCTCGAGGGGGGGGTCCCTATTGATGGGGGGGGCAAGGGGTCACCCCAGGGTGCTGGGTCCTCTCAGAGGGGCCGGGGGTAAAAATAACCGGGCTGAAAGTCCCGGCAGGTGGGCTGGATCCGGCCCGGGGGGGGAGCGCTGCTCCCTTCGGCCCCTTCCCCTTTCGGTATGAGACAGGGAGGAAGAAGGGCCCCGAAGTCGGGGTCCCCCTGCACCCCAGTTCCTCTCCCACCCCTTTGCGAGGGGCCTGGGGGGGGGGGGGTCGCACCCGAGTGGGGGGGGCTGCCAGGGTCGGGCTGGGGACCCCCACTGTTGCCTGAACCCCCCCGTCGTGCCTCCCATGTCCAATTTGGGGTTTCCCACTGGTCCCAGTTTGGGATCCCCATGGTCCAGCCCACCCTGGTTGGGTCCCTGGGTCCTGGTTCAGCCCCCCCAGACCCGGTTTGGGGTCCCCCAGTCCCAGTCCAGCCCTCCCAGTCCCTGTTTGGGGTCCCCCGGTCCTGGTTTGGGGTCCCCCGGTCCTGGTTTGGATTCCCCTGGACCTGGTTCAGCCCCCCGGTCCCAGTTTGGGGTCCCTCCAAGTCCCAATTCAGCCCTCCCAGTCTTGTTTCGGGGTCCCCTGGTCCCAGTTCAGCCCCCTCCAGTCCCAATTCAGCCCCCCCAGTTTGATGTCCCCGCAGTCCATTCCTCCCCGTTTCGGTGTCCACCGGTCACAGTCCAGCCCCCCCCACCCCCCCGATCCCGGTTTGCTCTCCCCCCCCTCCCCTCCGGTCCCTATTCGGGGTCCCCTCACTCCCACCCCCCCCCCCTCCTTCCTCCCCCCCGATCCCGGTTTGCTCTCCCCCCCCTCCCCTCCGGTCCCTATTCGGGGTCCCCTCACTCCCACCCCCCCCCCCCCTCCTTCCTCCCCCCCCATCCCGGTCCCGGTTTCGGGCTCCCCCCGGTCCCGCTCCACCCCACCCCCCTTCCTGCCCCCCCCCCCCGCCATCCCCCTCGGGCGCGGTCGGTGCGTCCCGGCAAAAACTTTCCTCCTCCTCCTCCTCCGCCATCCCCGTCCTTCCTCCTCCTCCTCCTCCTCCTCCTCCTTAACCCCTGCCCGTCCCGGCACCGCGGGGTGCAGCCGGCGGCTCCGTTCCCCTCCCGGTGGGTGCCGATGGGGGGGGTCACACCGGCGGTGCTGGCTCTGCTGGTGGTCGCCGCCCTGGGCTCGGGACCGGCCCCGCCCGGTGAGTGGTGAGGGGGGGGGGTCCCCGGTAAAGGGTAGGGGGGGCGGGGGGGAGAAGAACTTTGGGAGGGGGGTCACCCACTTTCCGATGGGACACTCTGCCGGGGGGGGGCCAGGACGAGGGTCCTTTCGGGGGGATCACTTTGCGGGGAGGTGTGTGTGGGGGTCCCCGGTCGTGCCTCAGTTTCCCCCGGGGCTGCTCCATCTCCCCCGCTAGCCCCATAGCGGGGCCCGCCCCCAGCGGGGGGGGCACGCTGTCGTCGTCCCACCCCACCCCAGCCCGGGGCCACCGCCCGTCCCCGCCGTCCCGGCCAGACATCTGGGGCTGGTTATGGCCGGGGGGGGGGGGGGTTGCGGTGACCACGCCCGTGGAGGCGGGGGGGGGGGGGGGGCAGATGCCAGGGATGCCGTGACCCCCCATTTCCTTTCCCACGCCCTGCCGTGGCCCCCTTCCCGCCCCGGGGACCCAGGTGTCTGGGATGGAGTGTCCGTTCCCCCCCCCAACCTCCTGTTGGGGGGCACGATGGCCCCCCCCAGGCACTTGGGGGGTGCTCAGGGGGCTGGGGGGGTCCTGGGGGGCAGTGAGGGTCCCAGAGTGTGGTGGGGGTCCCGTGGGGGGGTACTGGGGGGTGGGAGGGGTCCCAGAGAGCAGTGGGGGTCTTGGGGGGGGGGTCCTGGGGGGGGTCCCAGAGAGCATTGGGGGTCCCAGGGGGTGGGGGGGGTCCTGGAGGACAGGGGGTTCCTGGGAGGCAGTGGGGGTCCCAGGGAGTGGTAGGGGTCCTGGGGGACCCCTGCTGATGCACCCTGTGTCCCCCCAGCCCTGTCCTTCCTGGAAAATCCCTCCAACGTCACCTCCTCGCTGGGGAAGACAGTACGGCTGCGATGCCGGGTGCGGGGGGCCAGCGAGCCCCCCGAAATGGGCTGGCAGCAGGACGGGCACCCACTGGAGCTGGCCGACAGCGACCAGGCCCAGGTGCTGCTCAGCGAGGACGTCTGGCTGGGCACCAGCCAGCTCAGGTGGGCCACACCGCACTGACGGCACAGCCAGCACCATATTTCACTGTGCCATGTTGCACCGTGCCATGTTGCCCTGTGCCATGCCGTGTTGCCCCGTGCCACATTGCACCATGCTGTGCTGCATAACACCACACTGTGTTGCGCCGTGCCATCCCATGGTCCACTGTGCCATGTTGCCCCATACTACGGTGCACCGTGATGTACCATGTTGTCCCATGCCATGTTGTGCCATGCCATGCCATTGCTCTGTGCTGTGGCACTGTGCCGTACCATGCCATGTTGCCCTAGGCCCCGTTGTCTGGTGCCATGTTGCACTGTGCCGTGCCATGCTGTGTCGCCCTGTGCCACGCCATGCCGTGTTGCCCCATGCCGTACCATGTCGCACCATGCTGTGCCATATTGCCCTGTGCCACGTCGCACCATACGGTGCCGTGTTGCCCCGTGCTGTACCATGTTGCCCCGTGCCAGACCATTCCATGTTGCCCCTTGCCATGTCGCACCGTGCCGTGTTGCCCCTTGCCGTGCCATGTCGCACTGTGCTGTGCCGTGTTGCCCCGTGCCACGTTGCACCGTACAGTGCTGTGTCTCCCTGTGCGGTGCCTGACGGTGCGGTGTCCCGCAGCATCCCAGCCGTGCAACTTTCGGATGCTGGGCGCTACCAGTGCTGGGCACGTGCTGGCGGGGAGCAGCTCCTGTCCACCGAGGCTCACCTGGAGTTGGCAGGTGAGCGGTAGCACCCATGGGTGGGGGGGCACCCATCAGGGTCCCCGGCACCCCCTTAACCATCACCCTCCCTCCCCAGGGCTGCCCTTCTTCTTGGAGGAGCCACAGGACCTGGAGGTGGGGGTCAACACCCCCTTTAACCTCAGCTGCGGCGCCCGGGGCCCCCCCGAACCTGTGCGGCTGCTCTGGCTGCAGGACGGGGCCCCCCTCAACTCTCTGCTGGACCCCCTGGCCAGGGCCCCCTCCATGCTGCTGGTCCCTGGTGAGAGGGGCCAGGGGGGGCTGGGGGCAATGGGGAGGTTGGGGGGTAACAAGGGGCTGGGGGACAATGGGGATATTGGGGGGCAATGGGGGGCTGGGCTGTGCTGGGGGAGATGGGGGTAATGGGGGGGATGGGGGCAATGGGGACATTGGGGAGCAATGGGGGGACTGGGGGCAACAAGGGGGGCTGGGGGTAATCGGGAGGTTGGGGGGCAATGAGGGGCTGGGGGACAATGGGGATATTGGGGGGCAATGGGGAGCTGGGCTGTGCTGGGGGAGATGGGGGTAATGGGGGGGATGGGGGCAATGGGGACATTGGGGAGCAATGGGGGGACTGGGGGCAACAAGGGGGGCTGGGGGTAATTGGGACATTGGGGGGCAATGGGGGGCTGGGGGCAACGGGGGGGGCTGGGGGACAATGGGGAGGTTGGAGGGGGGTCAGGATGCAGCAGGGTTTGGGGGTGATGGGGGTTGAGGGGTTCGGGGGGGGCAGCCATTCCTGCCCAGCCATGCCAGCAGGGGGGCGGGGGGGGCTGCCCTGTCCCAGGTGACTCAGCTTGGGGGGCACAGCAGGTGGCCGGAGGTGACGTCACTGTGAGTCACCCCAGCAGACCCAGGCATCTTGGCAGCCCCCCAGACCCCCCCAACCCCCCCCACCGGCCTGTGGCTGAGAGTGGGGGCCGAGGGGGGGCTGCACCCCATCAAGGCCATGGGCTGTCTGGTCTGGGGGTCCCATCCTGCTCCCCTGCATGTGCCCCCCCATGCCCCCCTCCTAGTGCATCTGCACCCCCCCACCTTCTGCCCCCCATCCCTCTTGCCCCGCCTTGTGCACCTGCACCCCCTCATTCCCCCATCCCTCCTGCACCCCCTCATGCCCCCCACAGCCATGCTGGGGAGGGGGGCCCCCCAACACTCCCCCCTCTTTTTTCCATGCCCCCCCCCAGGTCTGAACCGCAGCAGCTCCTTCTCCTGCGAAGCCCACAACGCCCGCGGTGTCACCACCTCCCGCACTGCCACCGTCACCGGTGAGTGGGGGGGGCACAATGGGGGGGGGCAAGGGGGGGTCCCACTCACCCCCTCCCACCCCTCCCAGTGGTCCCCCAGCGCCCCCGAAACCTGGGACTGGTGAGGAGGGGGCCACACTGGCTGGAGGTGACCTGGGAACTGGGGGCCAGCGGGGAGACCCCCCTGCGCCTCTGCACCATCCAGGTATGGGGGGGGACGACACCGGGGGGGGCACAGGGGGACGTGGGAGGTATGGGGAACATGGGGGACACTGGGGGCACGGGGGGCCATGGAGGGTACAGGGGGGCATGGGGGGTACTGAGGACACGGGGGGCACGGGGGGCACGGTATTTACCCCAGGGGGTGCATGGGGGGACGTCCATGGCTGGGGACATCCCCATTGGGGTGTCACCAGGGTCAGGGGTGTGCCCAGTGGGGACATCTTTGGGGTCAGGGTGTCCCCAAGATTGGGGTGTCCCTGGGGTCAGGGGTGTCCCCAAGGTGAGGGTGTCCATGGGGCCAGGGGTGTCCCCAGTGGGGACATCCTTGGGGTCAGGGTGTCCCCAAGATTGGGGTGTCCCTGGGGTCAGGGGTGTCCCCAAGGTGAGGGTGTCCATGGGGCCAGGGGTGTCCCCAGTGGGGACATCCTTGGGGTCAGGGTGTCCCCGAGATCGGGGTGTCCCTGGGATCAGGGTGTCCCCAGTGGGGACATTCTTGGGGTCAGGGTGTCCCTGGGGTCAGGGTGTCCCCAAGATTGGGGTGTCCCTGGGGCCAGGGGTGTCCCCTGAGGTTGGGGTGCCCATGGGACCAGGCTCGGAGGGTTGGGGGGTCCCCGGTGACGTGTCCCCACAGGCGGTGGCTGAGGACGAGGACCTGAGCAGCGTCCCCCTGGGGGGGCTGTACAACCGGGTGGTGCCTGTGCCCCCCTTCACCCACCGCATCGAGGGGCTCCAGCCCTTCACCGCCTACCGGGCACGGGTCTCCTGCTGCAGCACCCACGCTCCCTCGCCCTGGACCCACTGGGTGCCCATGGCCACGCTGGAGGGTGGTGAGTGGGGGGGGGTCCCCATGGGGCTGGATATGGGGGTCCCATTGGGAAATGGGGGGGTGGATGTGGGGGTCCCCATGGGGCTGGGGGACTGGGGTCCTGGTGGGTTGGGGGGCTGGACGTGGGGGTGTCATTGGGAAACAGAGGGCTGGGGGGGGGAATGGATGTGGGGGTCCCCATGGGGCTGGGGGGCTGGATGTGGGGATGCCATTGGGGAACAGGGGGTTGGGGGGGCTGGATGTGGGGGTCCCCATGGGACTGCGGGGTTGGAATCCCCATAGGGAGAGGGGGCCAGGCACCCAGATGCCTGGGACCCCCAGCTGACACACACCCCCCCCCCAGTGCCGGGGGCCCCCCCCGAGAACGTGACGGTGGAGCGGGACGGCAGCTGGGCACGGGTGCGGTGGGCGGCACCACAGGGGCACCTCAACGGGGTGCTGCGGGGGTATCGGCTGGCCTACCGCAGCGCCCACGCCCCCGAGGTGTGGCCCACCCCCCTGCACCCCCATGAACCCCATTGCTCTCCTCTGCAACCCACTGCACCCCATTGCTCCACTCTGCAACCCACTGCACCCCTCTGCACCCCATTGCCACCCTCTGCAACCCGCTGCGCCCCCTGCATCCCATTGCTCCCCTCTGCACCCCCTGCACCCCATTGCACCCTTCTGCACCCCACTGCACCCCATTGCTTCCTTCTGTGCCCCATTGCACCCCCCTGCACCCCATTGCACCCCATTGCTCCCCTCTGCAACCCACTGCACCCTATTGCACCCCATTGCACCCATTGCTCCCTTCTGCACTCCATTGCTCCCCCCTGCAACCTGCTGCACCCCATTGCTCACGCCATTGTCACCCGATTGCCCCCCTGGTGTCCTCCCCCCGGCAGGTGGTGGTGGATGTGGGGCTGGCACAGGAGAAGATGCTGGAGCTGGCGCCGGCCGTGCAGAACCTGTCAGTGCGCGTGTCCCCCTACACGGGGGCAGGGGACGGACCCTGGAGCCCCCCCGTCCTGCTGCTTGCCCGTGAGTGACGGCACCCCCACGTCCCCGTCTCCGTCATCCCCATGTCCCCATCCCCATCACCCCCACGTCCTTGTCCCCAGCACCCCCACATCCCCATCTCCCCCATGTCCCTGTCCCCATCTCCCCCATGTCCCTGTCCCCATCACCCCCACGTCCTTGTCCCCAGCACCCCCACATCCCCAGCACCCCTATGTCCCTGTCCCCATCTCCCCCATGTCCCTGTCCCCGTCACCCCCATGTCCTTGTCCCTATCTCCCCCATGTCCTCATCCCCGTCACCCCCATGTCCCCATCCCTGTCACCCCCACATCCCCAGCACCCTCATGTCCCTGTCCCTGTCACCCCCACATCCCTGTCCCCATCACCCCCATGTCCTTGTCCCCATCACACACCCCCTTTTGTCCCTGTCTCCCCCAATATCTCCCCCCCCAACATCCCCTTGTCCCCTTGACGTCCCCGTGTCCCCTGTCCCCACAGCTGGAGAGACACTGTTGGAGACGCAGCCAGGTGAGGAGCCTGCAGGGATGGGATGGGGATGAGGATAAGGATGGGGGTGGGACAGGGATGGGGATGAGGATGGAGATGAAGATGGGAATGGGATGAAGATGCAGGTGTGGATGAGAATGGGATGAGATGAGGATGGGGATGAGGGTAGGATGGAGATGAAGATGGAGATGAGGATGAAGATGCAGGTGTGGATGAGAATGGGATGAGATGAGGATGGGGATGAGGGTGGGATGGGATGAGGGTGAGGATGGGGATGGGATGAAAATGAGGATAGGGATGAGGATGGAGATGAGGATGGGGATGAAGATGAGGGTGGGAATGAGGATGGAGATGAGGATGGGGATGGGACAAGGATGAGGATGGGACAGCCGGGGTGGGGGCCAGGCGACGGTGGCCGTGTGTCCCCCCCTTGACACACTGCCATCCCCAGCAGTGCTCCTGGCACCGGGGCTGGCCCGGGGCTGGTGGCTGGTGGTGCTGGCCCTCGCTGTGCTAGCCGGCCTGGCCCTGGCCCTGGGCATCTTGGTGGCACAGCGCCGGCGGAAGGAGACGCGGTTTGGGTGAGCGGGACCCTCCCCTGGTGTGGGACACCCCCCCGACCCCCCCAACCCTGCTGCAGCCACCTGTGTGTATCCCCCAGGGAGGCCTTTGCACCCTGCGGGGAGCCAGCAGTGCAGTACCACATGCGCAGCTCCTACAGCCGCTGCACCACTGAGGCCACACGTGAGTGTCACCGTGTCCCCCCATCCCTATGCACCGTGTCCCCATGTCCCCCTGCATTGTCCCCATGTCCCCACGTCCCCCTGCACCATGTCCCCCTGTCCCCCTGCACCGTGTCCCCATGTCCCCCTGCACTGTCCCCCCATGTCCCCCTGCACCGTCCCCCCATGTCCCCCTGCACCATGTCCCCCTGCACTGTCCCCATGTCCCCCTGCACCATGTCCCTGTGTCCTCCCATCCCTGTGCACCATGTCCCCCTGCACTGCATCCTCCTGTCCCCATGTCCCCCCAGTCCCTCTGCACCCCTCCCTGGTGCCATCCCCGTGCCGGGGGGTGCCTGCTGCGATGCCACCTGCGGTCCCCCGGGGTGCCAGCGGTGATGCCAGTGGTGCCATCACCCTGTCCCCGCAGTGAACAGCCTGGGCATCAGCGAGGAGCTGAAGGAGAAGCTGCGGGACGTCATGGTCGACCGACACCGCGTGGTGTTGGGCAAGACCCTGGGCGAGGGTGGGTATTGCCGGGGTCCCCCTCCTGCAGGTCACCCCCATAGTGGGGTCCCCCCCCACCCCATGGCACCCCCAGATCCCCCCCACCTTGTTTCCCACAGGGGAGTTCGGCTCCGTCATGGAGGGGCAGCTCAACCAGGACAACTGCGTCCTCAAAGTGGCTGTCAAGACGATGAAGAGTGAGCACAGCCCCCCTCCTTCCCCTGGGTCTCTCGGGACCCCCCAAGACCCCCCAGGTCCCCCTCTGACCCCCAACCCCCCCCCAGTTGCCATCTGCACCCGGGGGGAGCTGGAAGACTTCCTCAGCGAGGCCGTCTGCATGAAGGAGTTCGACCACCCCAATGTCATGAAGCTGATCGGTGAGGGACCCCCCACCCCCACCCCAGGGACCCCCGTGGGGATGGGGGGCTGCCGGGACACCCCCCCCACCCCAATGGAGTTCAGGATGGGAGCTTCATTCCAGGTTCTGCAATCCCCATAGGGATCTGTACCCCCCTGTATTAGGGTCTGCACCCCATTCGGGGTCTGCACCCCACATTGGGTCTGTCCCCTGTATTAGGGTCTGCACCCCATAGGAGGGTGTGCACCCCATTTGGGGTCTGTTGTGCTTTTGGGGGGGGGGTGTCCCGGGGGTCCCAGATGAGCGAGCGGGGCTGACCCCCCCGGGGCAGGGGTGTGCCTGCAGAGTTGGGGTGCTGAGGGGCTCCCCGCGCCCGTCGTCATCCTGCCCTTCATGAAGCACGGGGACCTGCACAGCTTCCTGCTCTACTCCCGCCTTGGGGACAGTCCTGTGGTCAGCTGGGGGGATCTGGGGGGCTTGGGGGGGGGGGCTCAGGGACAGTGGGGATCCAGGGGGGTCTGGGGGATTTGGGGGGCTTAGTGGGGCTTGGAGGGCTCAGGGAGGGTGGGGATCCGGGGGAGTATGGGGAACTTGGGGTTCAAGGGGGCTCAGGGAGTCTTGGGGGGGTCTGGGGGGCTCAGGGGGGGCTTGGAGGGGTCTGGAGGGATCAGGGGGACTTGGGGTTCAAGGGGGCTCAGGGAGTCTGGGGGGGCCAGGGTACTCAGGGGGGGTTGGAGGGGTCTGGGGGGCTCATGGGGGGTCTGAGGGGCTTGGGGAGGGTCAGGGGGGGTCTTGGAGGGGGATTTGGGGGGGCCGGGGAGGGGGCCTCTGGGGGTCTAAGGAGGTGGGGGGGTCTGGGGGACATGAGGTCCCTGGGGAGGGGGGGCCCATGGTTGAGCGGGGTACCCCCCCCCAGGCGCTGCCGCTGTGGAGGCTGGTGGGGTTCATGGCTGACATCGCGGCGGGGATGGCGTACCTGAGCCGCAGGAACTTCATCCACCGTGACCTGGCTGCCAGGAACTGCATGTGGGGACGTGGGGGGGACATGGGGGGGCATGGGACAGGGAGGGCACAGGGGGCATGGGGGGATGAGGGAGGTGTGGGGGGACTTGGGTCTGGGGAGAAGGGGATGATGGGGACAAGGATGGGGACACAGGGACATGGGGATGGGGACAGGGATGGGACGGGAAGGGGGATGAGGATGGGGACACAGGGTCATGGGGGGTACATGGGGCTGGGATGGGACACGGGGCATGGGGGGACATGGGGCTGGGGACATGGGAACTGGGACCAGGACAAGCAGGGAACAGGGATGGGGATGTGGGGACATGGGGACATGAGGATGGGGACGAGGAAGGGGACACGGGGCTGGGCTGGGGACACGGGGGACATTGGGGGACATGGGGCTGGGCTGGGGACATTGGGTCATGGGGGGACATGGGAACTGGGACCAGGAGAAGCAGGGAACGGGGATGGGGATATGGGGACACGAGGATGGGGATGAGGAAGGGGACATGGGGCTGGGCTGGAGATGGGGTGACAGGGTGATGGGGTGACACCCCCCCCCCCACAAGGCTGGACGAGCGCCTGCGGGTGTGCGTGGCGGATTTTGGGCTCTCCAAGCAGATGGGGGGGGGGCAGTACTACCGGCAGGGCCGGGTGGCCCCTGTCCCCGTCAAGTGGGTGGCCCTGGAGAGCCTGGCCGACCGCATCTACACCACCAAGAGTGATGTGGTGAGACCCTCGGGACCCCCCCGTGTCCCCCTGGCATCCACCCCCCCCAGGACAATGGGAGGGGGGAGTCTGGGGGGGGGATCCCGGGGGGATATAAGGGGGGTATGGGGGGTCTTGGGGGTGGGGGGGGATCCTGGGGGGTGTGGGTGGGTCGTGGGGGAGGATCAAGGGGTGGGGAATCCCAGGGGGGTTTGAGGGGTCCTGGGGGGATCCTGGATGTGAGTGGATCTTGGGGGGGGATCGGGGGTACAGGTGGATCCTGGGGGGTACGGAGGTGCAGGTGGATCCTGGCCCCCCCCCCCCCGCAGTGGTCCTTTGGGGTGACGATGTGGGAGATTGCCACACGGGGCCAGACCCCCTACCCCGGGGTGGAGAACAGCGAGGTCTACGACTACCTGCGGCAGGGCCACCGCCTGCGGGCCCCCCCCCCTCTGCCCCCCCCACCTGTGAGTGTACACACACCCCCCCAGGAACCCCCAGGACCCCCCCAATCCCTCCCAGAGCCCCCCAATCTGCTGCCACCCCCCCCATATCCCCAGTATCACCCAGGGCCACCACCTGCAGGCCCCCCCCGTGAGTGCCCCCCAGTACCCCCCACATCCTCCATGCCCCCCCCCCAAACCCACCAAGGTCCTGGGACCCCCCAGGACGCCCCCGCAGACCCCTGGGACCTCAATCACCCCCAGCCCCCCCAATCCCCTTGGGACCCCCCCAAGGCCCCCCCAGCCCCTGGGACCCCTCTGAGCCCCCCAAGACCCCCCCCAAAGCCCCCTAAGTTCTTCAAGCCCCATGAGATCCTGACCTCCCCCCCCGCCCCCCGGGCTGTTTTGGGGGGGTGGCCCCCCCCAGGTACGAGCTGATGCGCCGGTGCTGGGCCATGGACCCCCGGGAGCGACCAAGCTTCGAGGAGCTGGGGGGGGCCCTTGAGGCTGCCCTGCGGGGGTTGCCCCCACCCCCCGACCCCCTCTACGTCAACATGGAGGAGGGGGGTGCCACCGGGCCCCCCCCCCCCCAACCTAAGCAAGGATGGGGGTGATCCCCCGGCCCTCCCCGCACCCCCCCTACCCGAGGGGGCTCCTGGGCGTTATGTGGTCTGCCCGGCCCCCCCCCCCGAAAGCGGGCGGCCCCCCGGGGACCCCCCAGCCCCTTGCGCTGCCTCTGAGGAGGGGGCTTGAGCGGTGCCCCCCTCCCGCCTCACTGCCAGGGTCCCCCCCCGTGCCTCTCTGCTCGCTGGATGGACTCGGGGTGCCCCCCCCGAGGGACAGGACCCCCCCAAGGTACTAGGGCATCCCGGGACCCCCCCCTCCACGGGCAAGGACACCCCCCCCAGGTACTAGGGCATCCGAGGGACCCCCCCCGACCCCCCCCCAGCCTCTTGGAACATCCTGGAGTCCCCCCCAAAGGCAAGGACACCCCCCCTCATCCCCCAACACCGAAGCCCCCCCTGGGACCCCTCCAAAGGCCAGAAGCCCCCCCAGGACCCCCCCGCCTTGCACTTTACGCGGCCTCGGGACCCCCGGGAGGGGGTGACCCGGTGGTCGGCCCCCCCATAAAGCCCCTTGTCCTGCACCCGTCTCGGCTGCTTTGGGGGGCGTGAGGGGCCGGGGGGTGGACGTGGGGGGGGCACGGGGGCGGGATTTGGGGTTCGGGCCCAAAGCGCCCGGGATTCGGCCAATGGGAATGCAGCGCTGTCCGCCCGTCAGCCAATAGGAGGTCGGCTCTCGTTGCTAGGCAGCGCGGGGCGGTAGCACGCGTAGACACCGCCGGGGTTCCCCCAATGGCGTCGCGCCCGCCCCAGCCCGCCCGCGGCTCCGCCAATGGGAGGCGGCAGCACAACCCCCGGCCCGCCAATGAGAGCCGCGCTGGGCTCGCCCCGCCCTCCGTGCGAAAGAAGCCAGTGGGAAGTGAGCGCCTTCCCTGTGGGCTCGCCCCCATCCTCACAGGCAGGGGAGCCAGCCAATGGGAGTGCAGGCAGGGCGCAGGGCCAGAAGGCCGCGTGCGCCCGCCCTCTCCCGGTGTCAATCAAGATGGCTCCTGGGGGCTGGCCCCAGCGGCGCAGGGGGAGGAGAAAAACGCCCTTCCAGCCAATGAAAAGTCGTGTTACATCGCAACTCCCACTCTCGCCCAATGAGCGCCCGCTTTGCAAAGCGGGACTGAGCGGGAGCTGGGCGAGAGAGGCGGGGCCGGCGCGGAGGGGGCGGGGACAGCGTTCTGCCCAATGGAGAGGCGCGTTACAAGCGGCGGGACGGCGGCGGGCCAATGGCGGCGCATCTTGCAGAGCAGCGCGGGCCGGGGAGGGGAGGAGGGCGATGGCGGCCATTTTGAGCCGGGCCCATCGGTGGTGCTTCGATGGCCGGGCCGCGGCGGCGTTGAGCGACGGGGTCATGGACGTGCGGCGGTTGCGGGTCAGCGAGCTGAAGGAGGAGCTGGGCCGCCGCGGCCTGGACACCCGCGGCCTCAAGGCCGAGCTGGCCGAACGGTTGCAGGCGGCTCTGGAGGCGGAGGATGCCCGGCGGGGGCCTGGTGCGGCCGGCGGGGACTCGGCCCCCGACGGACACTGTAAGGGCCGCGGGGTGCCCGGGGCCCCGCGCTGAGGGACGGGTCGGGCCCCCTCCCTGCTCCCTCTCCGGTGGCCCCCGGCGGGGCTCGGATCGCCCCCTCCTCCAGGGGCCCGGTCCCCCCTTCCCTGAGGGGCACTGTGCACTTTTCCCTGACGCCGGTCCCTCCTTTCCCTCAGGGGTTTGGTCTCTTCCATCCCCCCCTTCCCTGAGGGATCCTCCATTCCTCAAGGGCCTGAGCCCCACATTCCCTCAGGGGCCCGGTTACCTCGTCCCCCTCCCACTTCTCTCAGGTGGGGTCCCTCTACTTCCACCTCCCTGAGGGGGTCTGTCCCCCCAGTTCCCCCCCACCTTCTCCCCTCCTCTCACAGGGGCCTGCCCCCCTGCTCTCTGGGTTTTGGGTCCCTCCAGGGTCCCCAGTTGCCTCCCCCCATGCTCTGGGCACCCCTGACAGCGGCTTCACTTCCCTGAGAGCTGCTGGGGCCAAGCAGGCCCCCCCCATCAATGTGGGGCCGGGCCACATCCCAGCATCGTTGTCCCCCCCCCACCCCGGCCAGTTCTGATCTGGGGGTGACCCTAGGTGGGGTTCATCTCCCCCTGAGTGGGCTGTTGCCCCTAAAGCGGTGCCAGGAGCTCGAGGGGAGGCTTTGCTGCCACAGCCATGGGTCAGGGGGGTAAGGAGCCAGCGGGGGGCCAGCGTGCCCACCCCAGGGAGCAGCTCTCCGTCGTCGTCGCCGCCGTTCCTGTGCTGGCGGCCATTTCCCCTCGCGCTGCTCTTGCCGGGTGCTTCAAGTTAAAAACCAAACCCTTCTGCCGCAGGTGCCCGTCGGGGCGCGGACTCGCTGGTCGCCGCATGCTGGGGATCCCCTCGGCAAATTTGGGGTGACCCCACGAGCGGGACGCCGGATCCCTCGTCCCGCACTGGTTCTGGTCATCCCCGTGGGGCCGCTGATGCCCGCTGAGTCCCCCTCCCGCCCCGTCTGTCCTCCGAATAACCTGGTAACGCCTGACTTATTTCCCGCTTTCCCCCCCCCCACTTTGAAGATGGCATCGACAACAACAGCCACACGAGCAAGCCCCAGGGCTACCAGCCGTACGAGCATGGCGGCCTCAGGCCAGATGCAGAGCCTAGCTACGAGAGGAGAGCGTTGGACCAAGAACACCCGGTCCTGCACCAAGGTAAGGGTCGGGGGGGGGCCCGCCGGCAGCACCGCAGCTGTGCTGGCCTGACTCCCGCTGTTTCCACGCCGCTCGCTGTTCCTCCCACAGAGATAAAGCTGCCGGAAACGAAGCCAGAAGAACCTCCCACTCCTGCCTACAACGTTCCCCCTCCCAACTACAGCACACCCGCTCCCCCCTACAACATCCCCCCACCCCCC
This sequence comes from Haliaeetus albicilla, assembly GCF_947461875.1. Classification (NCBI taxonomy): domain Eukaryota; kingdom Metazoa; phylum Chordata; class Aves; order Accipitriformes; family Accipitridae; genus Haliaeetus; species Haliaeetus albicilla. The sequence goes on along the minus strand of NC_091515.1, from coordinate 35,278,426 downwards.
ACCTACAATGCACCCCCGGCCGGTTACGGCATGCCGCCGACCGGCTACAGCGCGCCACCAGCCGGCTACAGCGCCCCGGCCCCGGGTTACAGCACTCCCCCCCCTGCCTACAGTACCCCCCCTGCCTACAGTGCTCCCCCTGCTGCCTACAGCACCCCTGTCCCCCCCACCTACGACGCTCCCCCGGGTGGCTACAGCATGCCGGACCCCTCGCAGCCCCGGCTGCTGCAGCACCGCAAACGGCCGTACGAGGAGCAGCGGGGCCGGGGTTATTACGAGCACCGTGAGGACAAGAGGTGAGCGCTCCCTGAAATCCGGCGTCCTGAAATTTGGTGCATTCGCCCCTCCGCCGTGCTGAGCCCTCCCTGTTTCCGCTCCAGGGGCCGCTCACCGCAGCCACCCGCCGAGGATGAGGAGGAGGATTTCGACGACATGCTGGTGGCCATCGATACTTGTGAGTGCCCCAAAAGTGGCGTGGGGGTGGTGGGAGAAACCCTCCCCAGTTGAGGAGCCTGACGCCCGGCTTCCACCCCCCATCTCCAGACAACTGCGACCTGCACTTCAAAGTCGCCCGGGACCGGTACAGCGGCTACCCCCTCACTATCGAGGGCTTCGCCTACCTCTGGTCAGGCGCCCGTGCCACCTACGGCGCGCACCAGGGCCGTGTCTGCTATGAGATGAAGGTGAGCGACGTCGGGTCCCGCCAAGGTGTCCCGGCACCAGCGATGCCGTCCCCAACCCCTTCTCTCTTCCCAGGTTAACGAGGAGATCTCCGTCAAGCACCTGCCTTCTACCGAGCCAGACCCCCATGTGGTGCGGGTGGGCTGGTCGCTGGATTCCTGTAGCACCCAGCTGGGTAAGGGTGTGGGTGACCACCCCTGCCAGGGTTTTGGGGGCTGCGGTGGTGGGAGGCTCTCCCCCCAGCCTGAGTGTGGCCTGGCCGTTCCACCCCCCCACCCAGGCGAGGAACCTTTCTCCTACGGCTACGGCGGCACCGGCAAGAAGTCGACCAACTGCAAATTTGAAAACTACGGGGAAACCTTCGCTGAAAACGACGTCATCACCTGCTTGGTGGTGAGTCCCCTTGCTGTCCCCTGTGTCCCACCGGTGTGCCCAGCCCCCCCACCTCAGGGTCTCACTGCCATCCCCGCCGCAGGACTTTGAGTGCGGGGAAGAGGTGGAGATGTCCTTCATGAAGAATGGCAAATGGTTGGGAGTGGCTTATCGGGTGCAGAAGGAGCTGCTGGGCGGCCGGGCCCTCTTCCCCCATGTCTTGGTGAAGAACTGTGCCATCGAGTTCAACTTCGGGCAGAGAGAAGACACCTATTTCTCTGTCCCACCCGGTTTCACCTTCATCCAACACCTGCCCATGGCTGAGCGCGTCCGTGGCACCCTCGGTCCCAAGAGCAAAGCCGAATGCGAGGTGCGGAGCTGCCAGGATGAGGTTGGGGGGGGAGAGAGATGACGGTGCAGGGCCCAGCTGTGACGCCAACACCTCATTCCACCCAGATCCTGATGATGGTGGGCTTGCCCGCCGCGGGGAAGACAACGTGGGCTGTCAAGCACGCGGCTGCCAATCCCTCCAAGAAGTACAACATCCTGGGAACCAACGCCATCATGGATAAAATGAGGGTAAGGTGTCACCTGCGTCCCCTCTGCTGTGCCTGTTGGGCCCCCAACCAGCGTCACCGTCCCCTCCTCCCCAGGTGATGGGTCTCCGGCGCCAGCGCAATTACGCAGGACGCTGGGACATCCTCATCCAGCAAGCGACGCAGTGCCTCAACCGCCTCATCCAGATCGCCGCCCGCAAGAAACGCAATTACATCCTCGACCAGGTAGGATGACTGGGACGTCCCCCCGGGGTGGGACGTTCCTCAGTGTCCCTGTCCCCACATTCCTCGGCATCCCCGGCATGGGACGTCCCTCGCCGTCCCACACCCCTCAGTGTCGCATCCCCCTCACCAGGAGACTGAGCCAAACCCATGGGTGACACCCCGTGTCCCCGAAAAGTGTCACAACCTCTTGCCGTACGCTCTCCCTTCCCCGTCCCCGCTTTATTTCCCGCTGAAAACGTCTATTTAGAAGACGAAAGCTGCTTTTCTCCCCAAAATGGCGCTGTGCCATGCGGGACGAGGGAATTGTCTAAAACGGGTGTTTCTTTCCCTGCTCCCTCTGGTTTAGGGTGAAGCACCTCTGGGTGTTTTGGGGGAGGGAGGGGAAAAAAACCACCCCCAAAACCTCCTGAACCGGCACTGATAACCGTTTCCTGCCCGTTCCCGCCGGCAGACCAATGTCTACGGCTCAGCCCAGCGTCGAAAAATGCGTCCATTCGAGGGTTTCCAGCGTAAGGCCATCGTCATCTGTCCCACCGACCAGGACCTGAGGGACCGCACCATCAAACGGACCGACGAGGAGGGGAAAGACGTGCCGGATCACGCTGTGCTGGAGATGAAAGGTGGGACCCTCGGCGTGGGAGGGATTTGGGGGGGGGGGCTGGTTTTTTTTTTTTGTTGGGGTTTTTTTGGGGGGTTTGGTTTTTTGGGGGTTTTTATTTGTTTGTTTGGGGGTTTTGGGTTGTTTTTTTTGTTTGGTTTTTTTTTTTTTTTTTAGTTTTTTCACCCGTTTTAGCCAATTTCACACTACCGGAGGCGGGCGAATTCCTGGACACGGTGCTGTATGTGGAGCTACAGCAGGAGGAGGCGGAGGTGTTGGTCCGGCAGTACAATGAGGAGGGCAGGAACGCCGGACCTCCCCCCGAAAAACGTTTTGATGGAGGTGGCGGACGCCCCCATGCTTTCCGCAGTCGCGGCGGTGGTTTCCAACGTTTCGATGGTCGTGGGGGGAACATGGTGACCACCACGCGGGGCAGTTTCCAGAACCGTGGAGGCGGCTTCCGTGGCAGTAGTGGAGGCAACAGCAGCACCGGCACAGGTAGGGACCCCCCCTTCCAAAATCCCACCCCCCACACCCCCTTTTGGGTGCCCCCCGCCTCCTGCTTCCCCCCCCATTTCTGTAGGATTCAACCGCAGTGGTTACACCTCCAACCGCTGGGGCAGCAGCAACCGGGACTCTGCTGCCAACAACCGGGGCGGTTACAACCGTAATGCGCAACCCGCTGGAGGCTATGGCCCGGCTTGTGGCACGACTGGCTACAAGGCGAGCGGTAGTACCCCCCTGGCCGGTGTGGCCCCCCCCAGCTACAGCCAAGGGCAGCAGGTACCCCCCTCCTGCATCCCCCTAAACCTTTTGGGTGCCCCTCCAGCACCCTCACCCCGGTTCTAACTGTCTGTCCCTGTCCCCGTCCCCACCCCCACACCCCCCCCCCCAGGGCAGCTATGGCCAGGGTGGCTACAACCCCCCCAGTTATGGCTACGGCAGCTACGGTGGCTACGGGCAGAGCTACCCCCAGCCCCCCCCACCCACTGGGCAGAACTATGGGCAGAGCTACGGGCAGTACCAGCAGGTGGGGGGGATGACACCCCTCTTTTTGGGGGGGACACCCCTTGTCTGGTTGGGGGGGCACTTGGGGAGGGGAAAAAAAACCCAATGTTTTGGGGAGGGGAATGGTGGTTTTGGGGGTGGGGGGTTGGGGTGAAATTTGGTTTTGGGGAGGGTGGGGGTGGGATTTTGGGGTAAAACATGCCTTTTGGGGGAGGAGGGGGTGGGATTTTGGGGTGATATACCCTTTTTGGGAGGACAGGGATGGGGTTTGGGGGTAGAAACTCCATTTTGGGGAGGATATGGATTGGGTTGTGTGAGGAAAATGCTAATTTGGGGAGGAAGAGGATGGGGTTTTGCGGAGGAAAAGGCCAATTTTGGGGGGGAAGGGGATGAAATTTTGGGAGGAAAACCCCTTATTGGGAGGATGGAGATGGGGTTTTGGGGAGGAAGGGGATGGGATTTGGGGGTAAAACAAAAAAAAAAAACACCTTGGGAGGACGAAGAAGGGATTTTGGTGTGATAACCTCTTTTGGGGAGGGAACCCCCCCCCTCCCTTTCTGGGAAGGCAAGGATGGGATTTTGGGGTGGAAAAAAAAACTTTTTGGGGAGGGTGCCAGTGGGTTTTTTTGGGGTGGAAATGCTCATTTTCTGAAGGCTGAGATTAAGGATGGGGAAACCCCCTTTTTTTAAGGTGACAGGGATGGGATTTTGGGGCAGAACCCCCCCTTTTCTCAGTGACAGGGTTTTGGGGTAACCCCCCTTTTTGGGGGGGGGGGATGTGGGGTGCTCACACCCCCCCTTTCCCCTCCTCCCAGTATGCCCAGCAGTGGAGCCAGTACTACCAGCACCAGGGTCCCTGGTCCCCCTACTACGGCACCTACGACTACGGTGGCTATGGCAGCTCCCAGGGGGGGGCCAGTGCCCAGTGACCCCCCCCATCCCCCTTCAACACACCACCCCCCCCCCCCCCCCCCCCCGTGTGTGTCTCCCCTCCCCAAAACGTTGCAGGATTTTGTGGTTTTATTTTTTTTTCTCTCTTGCTGTCTGTTTAAAAAAGAAAAAAATTATTTTTAACCTCAAAAGAGACTTGGGTGGTTGGAGCCTCACCCCCTCAACCTCTTTTTTGGGCCACATTTCCCTTTTTGGGCTGTTTTCCCCACATTTGGGCCTATTTTCCTTATTTTTGATTCCCCTCATTTTCACCTGTTTTCCCCCATTTTTCCTGCCTCTGTACCATCCTCATGGGGACCTTCTAGCCCCCCTCTCCCTTCCCAGGGGCCTGTTTTACAGGAATTTTGCTTTTTTCCTCCCCATTTTGCAGGTTTTTTGGGAGGGGGTTTGGCCTCTGGTTTTTACTACCCTCCCCTCTGGGGAGGAAGGGAAAGAAAAGAGTAAAAAAAAAAAAAAAAAAAAATAAAAAAAAAAGTCCCCGTCTCGCCTTTCTCATCCCCTGCCGTTTTGGGGTGAATTCGGGGCTTTTTTGGCTTTCGACCCCTGACCTTTGACCCCTGTCGCAGGCCAGGGAGGAACCGAAGCGTCCCGGAACTTTCGGTGCGGGGTTTGGGGGGGGGGGGGAGGAAGTGGGTGCGTCGTGTGTCCCGCGCCGGGAAGTGACGCACGGGCGGGATGGAGGCGGTGTCGCATTCAAACGGGGCCGGGTTGCGTCGGGGGAGGAGGGAAAGTTTGATGAAGTTTAGGGGGGCCCCGGGGGGACCCCCCCCGCGATTCCCACCCCCCTCCCAAGGCCTGCGGGAGCCTTCCGGCTCTGTGGGTCCTGGTTCTCGGGGCTTCCTGCGGCGTTTTCCCGGCTTACCTGAAGGATCTGGGGATTTATGAGGGGGGGTGTCCCCCCTTCCCTGAGGGATTTGGGGTCCCCCCGGGGGTCGTTCCCCCGCTTTGCTGAGGGATCTGGTGTCTTCTGGGGGTCCCCCCTTCAGTCCGTGAGGCTTTTGGGGTCCCCTAAGGTGTGTCCCCCTTCCCTGAGGCTTTTGGGGTCCCCCCCTTTCCTGAGAGACCTGTGGGGACCCCCCCTCATTCTGTGAGGCCTTTGGGGCCCCCTGAGGTGTCCCCTCCCCTTCCCTGCAGGATTTGGGGTGTCTCCCCCCGAGCCTCCTCTCAGGCTTTAGGACACCCCAGCCCCTTGGGGTCCCCCCCCAGTCCCCAGGGCGGGTGCTAACAGTGCCCCCTTGTCCCCAGGAAGTGCCTGCCAGCAGCCGAGGTGCACCCCAAAACCCAGCCCCCCCCATGGCGGTGAAGCTGGAACCTGTGGCAGGGTGGGACCCCAAAACCGAGGGGGTCCCCAGTGTCACTGAGCAGGAGCTGGACCCCGCAGCAACCGAGGGGGGCCCTTTGTCCCCGGAGCAGGACCCCCCAGCAGAACGGGACCCCAAAATGTTGAAGCGGGACCCCGTGTCCCCAAAGAGACTTCTCTGTGACATTGGACCCCAAAGTGAGGAAGTGGGACCCCAAAATATCAAAGCAGGACCCCAAAATGTTGAAAAAGGACCCCACGTTCCCCCTCACAGGACCCTGTGTCCCCTCAGTGGGACCCCAGCATGACAAAGCAGGACCCCCCCCAGTCCCCGACGGGGGACCTCATGGTGGATGAGGACCCCCTTTTCCTCGAAGGCTTCCCTGGGGGGCTGGGGCTGAGTGCCGGCACCCCGAAATTGGCCCCCTGGTGCCCCCTCCGCCTGAACCCACCTCTGCAACTGCTGCTACGCTGCTCTGCGACAGCTCATCCAAGGTCTGCGGGGTCCCTGGTGTCCCCCGGCGGGGGGGGTGGTGTCCCTAACATCCTTATGGGATACCCGACATGCCTGGGGGGGGGGGTCCTGTCGGGTCCTGAAACTCCCCCCAGGAATTCCCTCAGATCCCCACATGCTCCTTGAGGGCTTGGGAGGGGGGGCAGGGGGGGGAGTGTCCCCAGGTTCCCTTTGGGGTTCCCCTAACTCCTCCCTCAGCTTTGCCCCCCCCCATCTTCCCTTGGATTTTGGGGTCTTCCATTTCATTTTGGGTTTTGAGGCCCCCCCCCCCCCCCCGCCCATTCCTCTTTGGGTTTGGGGTCCCCCGTTTCCCCTAGTGTTTCAGGATTTCCCCCCCCCCAGTCCTCTTTGGGGTTAGGGTCCCCCATTTCTTTTTGGGTTTAGAGCACACACACCCCCATTCCCCTTAGGGTTTTGGGGCCCCCTTTTCCCCATGGGTTTTTGGGGTCCCCCCCCATTTTCCCTGGAGTTTCAACGTCCCCCTATTTCCCCTTGGGCTTTGGGGGTCCCCCTGGTGTTTCAGGATCCTGTTATTATTACCCCTGGGGCTTAGGGTCATCCTCCCCCTTTCCCCCATGGGTTTTTGGGGTTCCCATTCCCCTTTGGGTTTGGGGTCTCCCCCATTTTGCATGGCGTTTTGAGACTGTCCCCTATTTCCCCTTGGTCTTTGGTGCCCTCCTCCCCATTCTCCTTTGTGTGGGGGTCCCCCATTTCTCCTGGGGTTTCAGGGTTCCCCCCCCATTTTGATCCCATTCTCTCCCCCTCTCACAGGCAGGGAGTACTTCAGCGAGGAGATGCAAGCACGGGCACCTCTGCTCTACCAGCACTATATCGGGCACTATTGGGGTGCCGAACCCCTCCTGGGGGACCCCTCGGTCACCCCCCACCCCTTGGGGACCACCCCAGGCCCCCAATCGCTGATGGGGTTGCTGCTGCGCTCGGTGGAGGCAGCAGCCATGCAGTGATGCCTGCGCCGGCAGCGCCTGCGGATGGCAACAGCAGAGGTCAGCCGAGCCGGGGTGGGTAACACCTCTCTGCTGCCCCCCCCCGCGATGAGGAAGGGGGAGTTCTCACCGGACCCCTGGGTGCCCGATGTGGCTGAACGGGCGATGCTGCGGGAGGAATTCACTAGCCGCATGTACCAGTGCTTCCTGGATGGGGACTTTGACTACAGGTGACACCCCCGTGGGGTTTGGCAGGGGGAAGGGGGCAGCCCAGATGCCTGGGTCCTGCCGCTGAGCCCCCCCCCCCCATAGCCAGGTGGATGAGAACCCCGACCTGGGCAACCTGGATATCATCTCGCAGAACTCCAAGGAGTGATACTTTGCCGAGGAAGAACTCAGCAATGCCCCCCAGCTTGAGCAGTGCCCCCCCCTGCAAACCAACCCCCAACACCCTCCGCCCTGAGGCTGGTGGTGTGGGGCAGCAGTAGAGGGGGGACACAGGACATGGCAGGGGCACAGACAGGATGTTTTCTGCAGGGAAGCCCCGGGGGCGGGTGTGACCTCACCCTGCATTTGTCATCGCCATGGGGGGGGGCAGGGGGCTCACCCCATACACACACTTCCCTGTGGTTTTGCAGCTCCTCCTGACCTCCCCCACACGTGTGACTGTGGCTCACAGGCCTGGGGAGGCAGCAAGGGGGTCCCCAGGCGTCTGGACCCCCCACACACACACAGCTTCAACCGCAGCCCCACACCCCGGGGATGAGTCGCTATGGGTCCCCATGGGTGGCTGCCAGCCCCAGACACCTGGGTCCACAAGGCACCACATCTCCCCTTGTGTGCCCCCTCAGCCCTGGGGGGGCTGGTGGGCCGTTTCTTCCCCCCCTCCGGAAGGATATTTTTATCCTGTCCCGGGGGCCCTTCCGGCCCCACAGGGGCCAGGATGACGCCAAAAAAGCAGAAGCTGAGCCAAAAAGTCCCCCTCCAAAAAAAAAAAAAAAAAAAAAAAAAAAAAAAGAAGAATCAGCTAAAAATTAAATAAGTTTGGGGTTTTTTTTGCCGAGGCACCAGGGGAGAGGGGGGGATGGGGGGGTGTCAGGACAGCACCAGGGTTGGGGTGGGGGCGTTTTTGTGGGGGGGTCAACTGCATTTGCAGGCGCGGACCACCATGTTGGAGAGCTGTTCCACCCGGGCCTTGCGCCCCACGTAGTAGATGATGGGGAGGGGGTCAAGGGTCTGGGGGACGCAGCACGGCGCCGCCGAAGCCCCCGGGTTGTGCTGGTTGTACAGCGCCAGCACCTGTAAATGGGGTATCGTTCCCCGCCCCCCCCAGCAGGGAACCCTCATGTCAGGGATCTTCCGGGGGGGTATCCACCCCCCCCAGATCCAGGGGAACACCCTGGGGACCCCAGTGCATGCCCCTTGGCTCCCTCCTGTCCCCCCCCAACCTGCATCATCCCAACCCTCGAGATGGGGGTCCAAGACCCCCACCCCACCCCCTCCCCAAGGGACCCCCCCAGACCCACATCCCCCTCTCCAAAGGGACCCCCCCCACCCAGGTCCCCCCCCTTATCACCAAGGGGACCCAAATGTCTGGGACCCCCACCCCTCCTCTCCCCAGGGGACAAAAGGCACCCCCCCTCTCTCCAGAGGGACCCCCCCGACCCCCCCCTTCTCCCCAGGGTCCCCAGGTCATCCCCCCCCCCCTTCTCCCCAAGGGCAGGTACCCAAACATCTGGACCCCACATCCTCCCTGCCTCCCCAGAGACCCCCAGACCCATCCCACCTCCCCCCAAGGGTCCCAGCCCCCCCGCCACCCCCAAGGGACACCCCGGGGGGGTGTCGTGTGTGTGTGCGTGCCCCCCCCACCCCAGCCCACCTTGGTGTACTGGGTGTCAGCACTCCAGATGTAGGGACAGGGCCCCATGCAGAAGTTGGCCATGTAGCCCTTGGGCTCGTGGATCCACTTCCACTGCAGATCCTTACGGAAATCAATGTACAGCGGCCGCACGCAGCAGTTCTTCTCCTCCGTCCTGGGCGGGGTGGGGGGAAATGGGTGTCCCTGGGGGTCCCCAACCCTCCCCAGGGGGGGGATCTGGGGGTCCCTAAGGATCCCCAGCCTCCCCTGGGGGGGGGGGAAACTTAGGTGTCTCCAGCCCTCCTCAGGGGAGCCCTGGGGGTCTCTAGGGATCCCTGTGGGGATCTGGGCGTCTCTGGGGGTCCCCAGCCCTCTCTGGGGGGACCCAAACATCTGAGGGGCCCCCAGCCCTCCTCAAGAGGAACCTGAGCATCTCTGGGGGGACACCTAGGCCTCCCAGGGCAGGGATGGGGGGGGTGAGGGGGGAGTGGGCCCGCTGACCCGAAGCAGTATTCAGCATCGAGGGCGCGGCGGCGGCGGGAGCTGTGGAGGTCGTTGGCACGATCGGGGGGCAGCGACATGGCCAGGACGTAGGGCACCCGCTGGCGCTTCTTGGCGATGCCCTGCATGTCCCCTCGCTGCTGCTCAAAGCCTGCAGGGAGAAGGGCTGGCACCGGGGACAGGGGGGGAACGGGGACACAGGAGACACCCCCCCCCCCCCAAAACCACAGTACCTTCGACTGTGATGCGCATGTTGTTGGTGGCACCGGGACCCTGCTCACAGGGACAGTGGATACTCAGCTTGAACATGCCCAGGGGCTCTACGGGATGGGGGTGGTGGTGAGAGGGGCCGGGGGGGGGGGTCCCTGAGGATGGGGTTGGGGGGGGGGGGGCACAGGGACAGGACCCCCCCCAGACTTACCGCTGCTGCTGAGCCACTGTTTGACGACGTCGGTGACATCAAACCAGAGCCACTCCTCCTCCTTCGTCACCTGCACCGAGCGCCCGTGCAGGTACCGCCACGAGGTGTTGCTGTAGCCCTGCGTCCCCAACGCTGTGGATGGGGGGGGGGGGGGGGTGGTGTCCCCAAAACCCCCCCGCATCCCCAGGACACATCCACAGGGCAAGGGGGGTACCTCCAAGCCCCCCCACCACGTCCCCAAGCCCCCCTCCCCACGTCCCCGAACTGTGGCCAGGGGTTTCCCCAAAGCCACCACATCCCCAAAGCACATCCATGGGGTCCCCAAAGCTGCCATGTCCCCTCTGCGCTTGCCATCCCCGTGCCTCTTCCTGCTGCAGACCCCCCCCAACACCCGCCGGGTTCCCAAACCCGGTGTCCCCCATGGCCGTGGCATCCTGCGTCCCTCGTCACCACGTCCCCGGGGTCCCCATGTCTCCCACCGCAGCATCCCCTGTCCCCATGTGTCCCAGTCCTCACCTGGTAGAGCTCGAGGCGCTGCTCAGCCCCCTGGTTCTCGGCACCCGACCCCTGCCGCAGCATCCGCAGCTCGGCCCGGTGTAGCAGTGCCTCGTGCCCAATCTCGGCCCGTACCCGTGACGTGTTGAAGATAAAGAAGGTGCTGTGGCTCGTCGGGTGCCAGTGCTCCAGCAGGCCTGTAGGGACAGTGCTGTCACATGGTGCCACCCCACCGAGGCCTGCTTCCTTGCGCCGTTCACTCTGGAGTGGAGCGATGGCCGCAGCGGTTTGCTTTTCTCCCACCTGCCCCATATGCGGAGCCTGGACCCTGATCTCAGGGTGGGGGTGGCAGTGTGGACACCCTGAGGCCACAGGTCAGCATCGCTCCCCCTCCCCTGCCCAGGGGACCCAGGTGTGCCCACACCCGCCCCCCCAGCAGGGAACCGTGGGCCTGGCCAGGCCTCCTCAAGCTCAACAAAGCTCCTTCAGAGCCGGGAATTACTCAGCAAACCACAATGTCCGGCACATCCCCGAGCACCACTGTGGCCAGGAGGAGCTGCTAGGGGGGACCCAGGAGTCCAGGCTGGGGTGGGACACCCAGGAGTCTGGGCCGAGGGGGGGGGAAGGATGCAGGCATTTGGCCTGGGGGAAAGGAACCCAAAGGAACCCAGGTGTCCAGGTTGGGGGGGGGGGGGGGGGAGGGAACCCGGGCATCCGGGCTGGAAGGGACCCAGGGGTCTGGGCCAGGTGGGACCCAGACGTCTAGGCTAGAGGTGACCCAGGCATTGGGGCCAGAGGGGACCCAAGTGTCCAGGCCAGGCGGTGGGGGGGACCCAGCCACCCGGGCATCGCTACCGCCACCCCCCTCAGCAGCACCCAAGCTCCCGAGCATCGTTCCCCACCACCCTCCCACAGGTGACCTAAGCCAGGGTCCCCAGGACCCACCCCCCTCACCTTCTCCGGGCGGTTCCATGGGAAAACGATGCAATTCCTTGGCATAATATTCATCGGGGTCGTCAGGTGGGCGCAACTTCGCCCTTTGCCGCAGCAGCTCCCGGGTGCTGTTATAAAGGGCCCGTACCTCCTCCGGTAACGGCCAGGGAGGGGGTTCGGCGGGAGGTGCCGGTAACCGGAGTTTACTCAAAATTTGACCCCGAACCGCTTCGATGCGTTTCCTCCGCGCCGCCTCCAGATCCAACGAACGGCACGTGGAAAGAGCCCGGGCCGCCCCCAACAACGCCAGCAGCATGGCTAGCTCCATCCCGACACCGGCAACCACCACCCCCCCCACCTGCACACACACACACACACCACCCCCTCTCCTGGACACCCCCGCACCGCCCGAACCCCGCAACTTTGCTCCCACTATCACCGCGCACCCCCCCCCCCTCCCGGCGCTGCTCGATCCCGGTTCCCAGCCCCGTTTCCCCGTCCCGGTCCCGGCAGGTTTTGAGGCCGGTGGTGGTAGCAGAGCTGGGCTGCCCCACCCAGGAAACGCCGCAGGGAAGGGGGGGGTGGTTTGGGGGGGGGGGGAAACACTCGGGGCCGCCCCCCCCCCCCGCCTTCCGCTCGGCGGGGCCCGGCCGGGGGTGGCGGGAGGGGAAACTGAGTCACAGCCCGCGAGGGGGTGCGGACACCCCCCCCCCCTCCCAACCCCGGGGGGGGAAACCAAGACAGTCGGGACGCCACCCCCCCAACCTCGGGAGGGACCGAGACCCCCCAAGAGGGACCCAGGCGTCCGGGACACTTCCCCCCGCCCCCAGACGTCTGGGACACTTCCTCTTCCCCCCCCCCCCTCCCCCGTCGCAGACGCGGGTGTCTAAGACCCCCCCAAAAGAGGGCGGGGGAAGGTTCCCTGCCACCCCCTGGACCCCCCCCTCACTGCCAGGGGGGTCGCGGACATCCACACCCCTCCCCTCCCCCAAAATGACAGGGAGACCAGACATGGTGCAAAAGAGAGCTTTGGGGGGGGGGGGGGGCCACAGGGGGGACCCCATGGCAAAACCCGCCCCCCCCCCCGCCCTCCAACGTGGGACCTAGACCTGGGGGGGGTCCCAGTGTCCTGTCCCAGGGGGTGGGGGCTCAAGTGTCCCATCCCAGGGGGACACTGGCATCCCATCCCTGGGGACCCCGGTGTCCTATCCTGGGGGGGACCCCTGTGTCCAGTCTTGGAGGAACCCCTGTGTCCCATCCTGGGGGGGGAGCCTGACCCCAGGGGATCCCGGTATCTCATCACCCATGGACCCCATCTCCCCTTCCCTCAGGGACCCCCATGTCCCATCCCCAGGGGACCCCATCCCCTCTCTCCCTGGGGGAACCTGGCATCCCCATCCCCAGGGGACCCCGACATCCTGTCCTGGGGGGGAACCCCAAATGTCCCATCCCAGGGAGACACACACGACCGTGGCATCCTGTCTCCCCACCCTGTTAGCACTCAACACTTTAACGGCCAAAATGCCGTAGGAGGACACCCAGCTGCAAGTGGACAGTGCTGGTGGCCTCGGTACACAGACGGAAGCGATCGGCAGCACCAGTGGCGATGGCTTCGGGGTTTCAGAGTTGGGGTCCCCCACACACACACCAAACACTGGCACAACTATTCCTGCCAGGTCCCCTGTGGGTGGCAGGTGACGCAGGCCATGTGGCACCCGGGGGTGGCCGGTATGTGGCAAAAACCGTAACCCAGCACCTCGCTGCACCCCAGTCAGCAGCTTGGTGCAGCTTGGGCCAACCTGGGATGGGACACGGGGGTGCCAGGGACACGGGACACACACACACGGTACTTGGGGGGGGGGGGGGACACAGATGGTACCTTGCAGCCCCTTGGTGGCAAAACGGACGTCGAGGGGGTGACACCGATAAGCCACGTTGTCTGCCTGTGGATCGTCCACCTGCGTCTGCCCAGACCCCAACCCCGAAAGCAGTTTCCAGACACTGCCTGTGATGCCGGGACACACACACACGACAATGACACATACAGAGGTCAAGGCCACCCCGGTGTCACACACACATACCCCCCGCAAACCCCTGGGGACCCTGCTCACCGGTGTGCAGCCCCAACGTGCAGAAGAGGTGGTGCTGGGGGAAGCCCCTGGCCCCCACGAGCTGCCCGATGACGTGAACCTCCACCATGATCCTATCTGCGGGGATGGGACTGGATGCAGTCCCTGGGCACACCCTCTGGGCCTCCCCCTCCAGTGCCCCAGGCCACCCCCTCAGTGCACCTCCCATTGTACCCCCCCACACCCCCCATTTCTCCACCCCCCCAGTGCACCCCTATATCTCCCCATTGCACCTCCATGTCTCCCCATTGCACCCCCATTACACCCCGTTATTGCACCCTCGTTCCCCCATTGCAGCCCCCTTCCCCCCCCACGCCCCATTTCTTCACCCCCCCCAATATCCCCTACTGAACCCCCAACGGCACCTTCATTGCACCCCGTTATTGCACTCCCATATCCCCCCCTTCCCCCAATCCCACTCCCCATTGCACCCCCATATCCCCCCACTACACCCCCATTTACACACACACCCCACACCACCACCCCCCGTGCTCGGTGCTGCACAAGCGCGCTGGGACGCGCCACTAATACCTTTCCCTACCTCCGGCGTCGCGCATGCGCGCTGCGCTCCCAGCCGCTCTTGTCCCTCCTCCTCCACGCACTTCCGGGGCCGGTTGCCGCCGCAACGCGCCGTCCGTCCCAACGCCACCGTCCTATTGGCCGCAGAGCCGCTAGCCCCGCCCAGGAGGGTGAGGTCGAGCCACGCCCCTCCGGGAGCCGCCATTTTGGGAATGTCACAGTGTGGCTTCACCCATAACCGAGGGTGCCATTGTTGGAGCCGCCATCTTGGGCGTACCAGTGCGGTACAGCGGGTGCCACCATCTTGGGAAGGTCACACTATGCCTGCACCCATGAGGTGCCATGGCGCGGGCGGCACATTGAGTGTACCACTGTGTGCGGTACGCTGGGGGCCGCCATCTTGGGTGTCCCAGGACATGTGTTCCCAGACGTGTCCCTGTGTGTCCCCCTCCTTGGGGGGCTCTGGAGGTGGTGGGGGGCCCCGTGCGGCACTGGATGGACTCAGAGGCACAGCAGAGGGGAGGTGGGATCCTTTACTGACAGCTGGAGGGGGTCTCAGGCCAGGTGGGGGAACAGTCCAGCTGTCCCCAGGGGGGTCCCTGGCATCAGGGCTTGGAGTATCACTGCTGGATGGAGTCGCGGTAGAACTGGAAGATGGTGTTGGTGGTGTGCTGGGCCGCCGCGAGGCACTACAGCATCTGGGTAGAGGGGAAGCAAGGACACTGTGGTGGGTGGGAGAGCCCCCCATGGGGGGGGGGTCCTGCACCCCAAAAGCCCCCCCCAGGGTCCCTGAACCCCTCACCTCTTCTATGGAGCAGCTGCCTTTGGTGGTGGCCATCAGCACCTTCTTCTCAGCGCTGTCGATGGCGAAAGCAAGGATGGCACGCGCCTCCTGTGGAGAACGGTGGCTGGGGGGTGGGGTGTGCGTGTCAGGAGGAGCCCACGGGGTTCAGGGGGGGCTGAGGGGGTTTGGGAATCCCCCCCCCCAGGGCTCACCTGCTCCTGCCAGGTCGTGGGGTCGAGGATGATGATGCTGTCAGGGTCGATGGCGCAGGTGATGCCACAGAAGAGGGAGGAGGGGGGCAGCCCCGCATCCAGCAGCCCCATGCAGGCAGTGTTCAGGCAGCAGGAGAGCAGCTGGGGGGGGGTGTCAAGGACAAAGTGGGGGGGTCCCCCAAACACAACCATAGCTCCAATCCCCCCCCAAACACACGCATACCACCCCCTTTCCCCCCGTATCTCCCAAGGATACAGAACCGGCATCGCTGAGCACCTGTAGGACCAGGGTGATGGCGGTGCAGGGATGCAGCACCCCCAAAACCACGGCCTCGCAGGTCCGCCCGAGGAGCTGCTCCCGGCTACGCTCGATCACGCCTGCGGAAGGGACCAGAGAAGGAGGAAGGGGGGGGGGGGTGGTCAGCCGGGGTCGGTGACACTCCGGGGACCCTCCGGGGATGGGGACATCCCCACCTAGCAGCCCCACCTTGGGGCGAAGCAGCACCTCCAACGCCGCCTGATCCGGGAGTTCCTTGCTGACCTTCACCTCCGCGGGACCGTAGAGTCCAACCAGCACCGACGTGTCGCCTGGGAACGGAGAAAAGAGCGCGGTCACCGACGGGAGAACAGGGAACGCGGTAGAGGCCCATGAAGGGGGAACCCCGCCGCCCGGGGCCGGGTTAAGGGGATGCCCCGAGGCCCGGCTCACCCTGCAGGAAGGCGGCCGAGCCGTCGGGCCGCAAAAGCAGCCCCTGCTCGCAGGAGAAAGGCCGCAAGCAACACCCATCTTCATCTCCTTCTCCTCCTTCGCCGCCGCTTCCGCGGCGCGTAGCCACGCCCCGCTCCCCTTCTCACTACGCCCCGTTGACGCGCAATACTACCCCTCCGCGAGAGGCCATGCCCCTTTAATCTCAACCCCTCCCCGGCGCCCGAGGCCGCGCCCCTCAGCAAAGATGGCGGCGATGGTGGCCTGGCGCGCGCTCCGCTGGCGGCTCCTGCGGACCCCGGGCTCGGGCCCGGCCCGGCGCCTCAGCACCGCTGTGAGTGGGGCCGGGGCCGGGGGGGAGGAACCGAGGACCGGCCTGTCCCCGCCTCCCTCCATCCTGTCCCCGGGTCCCCACGTCCCCCCACCTTGTGTCCATGTCCCCACATCCCCCCACCCCGTCCCCGTGTCCCCACTTCCCACGCCCTCCCCGGTCATTGGCCCTGCAGGGGGTGGGATAGGAGGGAGGTGCCTGGGGCCCTTTTTGGGAGGGTTTTGGGAAGCGGGACAAGGGCCGGGGTAGGGTGGAGGGACACAGAGGGGGACATCCCGCTATCCCCATCCCCTGCCGCAGCAGGAGTTCCCCTCGCCGGAGGAGAAGCCACAGTTCCCCGGCGCTTCAGCCGACTTCGCTGACCGGTTGGAGTTCATCCAACCCAACGTCATCTCGGGCATTCCCATCTACCGGGTGATGGACCGGCAGGGTCACATCGTCAGCCCCGACGAGGACCCCCAGGTCAGACCCGGGGGGGGAAGGGGGGGGGGCCAAAAAGGGGACGGGGACAGGGCGTCCCGCGCCCACGCGGGTGGCACCCAGACACAGCACCCCAAACATGCAAGGTCTGGGCACGTGAAACCTCGAACATGTAAGGTCTGGGCACATGACACCCTAAACACACTACAGCCAGGCTTGTGACACCCCAAACATGCAAGGTCTGGGCACATGACACCCCAAACATGTAATGTCTGGGTATACGATACCCCGAACATGCAATGTCCAGGCATGTGACACACCAAACATGCAATGTCTGGGCATGTGACACACAAAACATGCAATATCCAGGCATGTGACACCCCAAACATGCCAGAGCCAGGCTTGTGACACCCCGAACATGCATTGCCCAAGCACATGACACCCCAAACATGCAACAAGCAGGCACACAGTACCCTAAACACGTGCTATCCACACATATGACACCCCAAACACATCCCATCTATGTGGGACCCCAAACCCGCCGCATCCAGGCGCACGACACCCCCAACATGGGACACCCTGCACACATGACACCCCACGGACACGGGAGCAAACCGCATGACACCGCGTGTTTGGGGGGGTGCAGGGCACACCCTGCTTCCCGGGGGGCACCCCAAAACCCCCCTGCCCCCCCCCGCAGCTGCCCAAGGAGCTGGTGTTGAAGCTCTACAAGACCATGACGCTCCTCAACACCATGGACCGCATCCTCTACGAGTCCCAGCGCCAGGTAGGGATAAGGGGGACACACAGGGGATGACGACACCCCAAGAGCAGGGACCACCCCCTCAAAACACCATGCCTCCCCTCCCAGGGCCGTATCTCCTTCTACATGACCAACTACGGCGAGGAGGGGACGCACGTCGGCAGTGCGGCCGCACTGGACGACACTGACTTGGTTTTCGGGCAGTACCGGGAGGCAGGTAAGGGGGAGCAGTCCCAAATTTGGGGGACACCAGGCTTGGGGGGAGCTGTCCCCAATTTTGGCTGTGTGTGCCCCCCCCCCAGGTGTGCTGATGTACCGGGGCTACCCCCTGGACCTCTTCATGGCACAGTGTTACGGCAACACCAGCGACCCCGGCAAAGGCCGGCAGATGCCAGTCCATTACGGCTGCCGCGACCGCCATTTTGTCACCATCTCGTCCCCACTGGCCACCCAAATCCCGCAAGGTGCCCCATCTCCCACCCTGTGTCCCCTCCCTCCCCGTTCCCCCCCCCCCTGACCCCCTCCCTCCCCACAGCCGTGGGGGCCGCCTACGCCATCAAGCGCGCCGACGCCAACCGGGCGGTGATCTGCTATTTTGGGGAGGGGGCAGCCAGTGAGGGGGACGCCCACGCTGGCTTCAACTTCGCCGCCACCCTCGAGTGTCCCATTGTCTTCTTCTGCCGTAACAATGGCTACGCCATCTCCACTCCCACCTCCGAGCAGTACCGGGGCGATGGCATCGGTAAGGGGATGGACGTGGGCTTTTGGGGGGGGGGTTGGGGGTTGCACCCCAACCCGTCCCCACTCCCTGCAGCAGCGCGCGGCCCTGGCTACGGGCTGATGTCTATCCGGGTGGACGGCAATGACGTCTTCGCCGTTTATAACGCCACCAAAGAAGCCCGGCGTCGCGCCGTGGCAGAGAACCAGCCTTTTCTCATCGAAGCCATGACCTACCGGTAACACCGGGGAGGGAAGCGAGGGATGCACGCACCCAAAAAACACCTTTTTAAGGTTGGCTTTTTTTTATTCCCCCCCCGGCAGAATCGGTCACCACAGCACCAGCGATGACAGCTCGGCATACCGCTCGGTGGATGAGGTGAATTATTGGGACAAACAGGATCATCCCATTTCCCGGCTGCGGCATTATATGCTGAACCGGGGCTGGTGGGACGAGGAGGAGGAGAAGGGCTGGCGCAAAAGCTCCCGCAAAATGGTAACGGGGTGATTCCCTTGGGGATTTTGGGGGAGGGAGCCCTGGGATTTTGGGGAGAAAAAGGTGCTGACGCTGCCTTGCAGGTGATGGAGGCGTTCGAGCAGGCAGAGCGGAAGCTGAAGCCTAACCCCCAGCTCCTCTTTTCTGACGTTTACCGGGAGATGCCACCTCACCTGCGACAGCAGCGGGCAGCTCTGGAACGGCACCTGCAGCACTACGGGGAGCATTACCCCCTCGAGCACTTCGAACAGTGACATATCCCACCCCCGCAACAAATAAACCCGTGTGTGTGCACCCGCCTCGGCTGCTCAGTGGGTGCATCACCAAAGGGGAGAGCCCCCCCCTCCCCGGGGGGATTAATACCCCAGAGGGGGGAATAGCACCCTTGGAGAGGGGGATTAACCCCCTTGGAAGGGGGAAATAGCCCCCCTTTTGGGGGGATTAAACTCCTTGAGGGGGTAATTAATCTCCTCAGAGGGGGAATTAACCATCTTGGGAGAGGAATTAACCCCACTGTGAGGATTAACTCCCTTTGGAGGCAGAATTAACTCCCTTTGGGGGGGATTAACCCCCTTGAGGAGGGATTAAACCCCTTGCACAGGGATTAAATCCTTTGAGGGGGAGAAATAAACCCCCTTGGAAGGGGGAAATAGCCCCCTCAGAAGGGGAATTAACCCCCTTTGGAGGGGATTAACCCCCCCCTTGAGGAGGGATTAAACCCCTCAAGGGGGGAATTCACCTCCTTGAGGGGGGAATTAACCCCCTGGAGAGGGGATTAACCCCCTCAGGGGGTACTAAACTCCTGGGGGGGGGATTAGCAGGCACTTCCTTGGTTCCCATGGGGCTGTTAACCGGGTGTCATCGTCCCAAAATGCTCACAAGAGCAGCCGGTTTCAAGCCGGGAACCCTGGGGGGGGTCTGGGACCTCTCGAAACGGGGCAAAAAGCAGAGAAACTCATTGATCACTGCCAAAAAAACCCAAATCCACGGAGGGAGGAGAGGCAGCACGCAGCCACCAGGCATTTAATTCTCCGGGGCGGGGGGACGACGTGGCTCCCTCCGCACCCCAAAACCCTGTCAGCCTCAGGCAGGGGGCTTTCCCCCTCCTGATGGTGTCGGTGTCCCCGTCCCTACGCTGTCCCCGAGGTCCATGCCCAGGATCTGGCAGCATCTCCTCCAGCAGGATACGGACCAGCCCTGGGCTGGGCGCCTGCACCCCTGCCACATCCAGCTGCCAAAGCTCCCTTGGGGGGGAATGGACAAAGATGGGGGGGCAGCTGGCACTGGGAGGGTGGTCCCCACAGTCCCCCCATCCCCTCTGCTCACTGGAGGTGGTGGAGGGTGGCCAGACCCCTCTCGGTGACGTGAGGACAGCGGGCCACCGACAGCTCCCGCAGGCTGTCCCTAAAGATGTGCAGTCGCCCCAGAGCCCAGTTGTCAAGGTGGGGGCACCCGCTCAGGTCGAGGTGTTGCAGCCAGGTCAGCGGCACTTTGGGGGGGGCAGGAGGAGGGTCAGGGAGGGGTTCCTAAAGGGTTGTGGGGGGGGGGGGTCCCAGGGCTCACCCAGGTTGTCCAAGCCATTGTAGGTGAGGGGGGAGCTGCTGAGGTCCAGGGCCACCACGGGGACGTCATGGAGGTGCAGCACTTCAGGGCACCAGCAGCTCTCCAGCCAGATCCAGTGCTCCTGCCCCTCAAATCTGGGGGGGGGCATCAAGGTGAGGGCCACACCCCCCCAGGGGGGAAGGGGGACACCCCCAAAGCAGGGCAGGGGCTCACCTGACCCCCCCCCCACCACAGGACAGGGTGAAGACGGCAGCCACCACGTTGTCCCATACACATCCCTGAGGAAGCCATGGTACCTGGGGGGGGGGGGGGGCAAAAGTGGGGGGCCTGACCTAGCCCCTCTGCCTGTGCCCCACACTTGGGGGGCTGGATCCAGCCCCTCTTCTTGCACCCCACAACTAGGGGGGCCCCAAATCCAGACACTCTGCTCCCACCCCACACCTGGGGGGCTGGATCCAGCCCTTCTTCTTGCACCCCACAAGTAGGGGGGGCCCCAATCCAGCCCCTCCACCTGTGCCCCACACACGGGTGACCTGAGTGAGACCCTTCCACCCATGCCCCACAAGCAGAGGGGGCCCCAATCCCACCCCTCTGCCTGCACCCCACAAGCAGTGAGCCCGACCCAGCCTCTCTACTCCCACCCCACAAGTTGGGGGGCAGCGGTGGGGGGGGGCCCGACCCAGCCCCACGCATGCATTCCTGCTCCGCAGCTGGTGTCGCCGCAGCCAGTGTTGCCACAGCCGCTCTCCCCAGGCCGTCACCACGTCCACCTCGTAGAACCACTGGCCCAGGCGCTGCAGCAGCCCCCCCCACCGCCCCCCGGCATTGCCGGGGTGTAGGGCAGGAGCCCCCTGACACCCCAGAACCTGTGGGGCGGGAGCGGGGCTGCCTCAGCCCCTGCCTCAGTTTCCCCACCCCCCCCCCAAACAGGTACAGGAGCCGCCAGCTGCGGGGGGAGAACACATCGGGATTTAATTATAGCGGGGGTGGGGGGTGTGCAAAAAGCTGCTCCCCAATGGGGGGGGAGTATGGCCAGGCTGGACCTCGTCCTTCTGCCTGCGCTCTGGGGGGCTGGTGACCCGCCCCCCACGCCAGGCCCCGCTCTCCAGGGATGCCCCCCCCCAGCTGGGGGGGGTCGCAGGGGAAGAAAGGCTTTGGGGGGGGGGGCCAGCTGCCCAGGCCTGCCCCCCCTTTAGGCCTTAGGGGTCCCGCGGAGGGGGCACAGGGCCTCCCTGAACCCCGGGGGCTCCTGGAGTCCCCCCCCGCCCCACTGTCACTGGGGGGGGGGGGCCCTGGGGGGTCTCCTGCCACCCCCGTCTCCAAGGTGACGGCAGGTACCACCTACCACCCTCAACGCCGCCATCTTGGACACATCACGTGACATGAACCAAGGCTCACCCCTCCTTTCCCCGCCCACTAGTCGTAGCCACGCCCACACACCCCTGTCTGTGCCGCCCCCTGGCGGTTCGGAGGAGTGATAGGGGGCAGGATGCCGGGGGGGTCATGGAGGTCACGGGGGTCAGGGGTCCCCTTGAGGGGGGGGGCAGGACGCCTGGGTCCCCCCCCATAGTGAAGAATAGGGTGAAATGGGGGGGGTCAGGACACCTGAGTCCTGCTCCCCCCCCACCATGGCCGAGCGGCCAGGGGTCGTGGGGGGGACAAAGGACACCTGGGTCCCATTCCCCCCCCCCCCCGGGCCCCCCCATCCCGGTGTGGTTCAGGGGGGCTGGGGGGGCCAGCCATACTGCCAGGGGGGCTGTGATGCGCTGCGGGCATAGCAGGGGGTGAGCTGGGCTGCCCCCCCCTCCATGTACCCTCCTCCCCCATGTCCCCCCAGCCCCACTCACCTGGCGGGCAGCCCTCAGCACTGGGGGGTCCCCAGGGCGGGTGGGGGCCATGTCGGCGCAGTGGGAGGCCCCCGCGATCAGCACCCCCAAACGGCCCCCCCCGCACTCAGCACATGCCAGGGGTCCAGCGCACCTGCGGGCAGTGGGCGCCGTGTCACCCCGAAACGTGTCACCACATCACCCTGCCACCATGTCACCCCTGCCACCAAATCACCCCAAAAGTGTCACTCCGCCACCTCAAAAGTGTCACCCTGCCACCACATCACCCCAAAACGTCACCCCCACCACCACGTCACCCCAAAATGCGTCACCCCAAAATGCATCACCCCACGCCATGCTGTGCCGTGCAATGCCATGGTGGCCCGTGCCATCCTGTGCTGTGCCGTGCCACGCTGCACCGCACCATGCTGTGCCACGCTGCACCGTTCTGCACTGTGCAGTGCCACAGTGCCCCATGCCATCTTGTGCCATGCCATGATGCAATGTGCTGTGTTGCACCATGCTGTGCCATGATTCACTGTGCCATGCCATGCTGCACTGCGCCATGCCGTGCCATGCTGCACCATGCTGCGCCATGCGATACCACGGTGGCCCGTGCCTTCCTGTGCCATGCCATGCTACGACGCACTGCACCATGTTGCGCCATGCTGTGTCACGATTCACTGTGCTGTGCCACAATGCACTGCTGTGCAATGCTGTGGCGCCCCGCGTCATGCCAATCCATGCCATACTATTAACGAAGAGGACGCAGCGGGTGTTGGGGTGCGCCACCCCATAAAAGGTGTTGGTGAAGGTGATGGCAGCTCAGACACGTGCCAGGGCAATGCCGAAGACATCAGCACAGA
Source organism: Haliaeetus albicilla (assembly GCF_947461875.1). Lineage (NCBI taxonomy): Eukaryota > Metazoa > Chordata > Aves > Accipitriformes > Accipitridae > Haliaeetus > Haliaeetus albicilla. Next base: position 35,255,736 of record NC_091515.1, on the reverse strand, counting down.
GGCTGAGTTGCGCCCATAGCGTCTGGAAGCAGGAGAAGGGGCAGGTGGCATCCCGGCAGCTGGGGTCTGCAGACCGGGGGGGGATGGCTGACACCCCCCCCACCCTGACCCCCACCCTTCCCAGCGCTCACAGAAGCCAAATTCGGTGCAGGTCTGGAAGAGCCAGAGCCAGCGGTTCCCCCCAGCCTTGGGGTGATGCAGCTCCCACACGGCCACCCGCCATGAACTGGGGGTACAGGGCAGCCCCCCATGCTGCAGGAAGGTCTGGGGGGCTGCACTCAGGGCTCCTCCCTGGCCCCCAGGCAGCAGGGTGTAAGGGCTGCAAGGGGGTATGAGGGGGTGCAATGGGGTGTGAGAGGGTACAAGGGGGTGCAAGAGGGGGTGCAATGAGGTACAAGAGGGTGCAGTGGGGTGCAAGGGGATGTAAGGGATGCAATGGGGTGCAAGGGGTGAGAGGGGGTGCAGAAGGGAGCAAGGGGGTACAAGGGGGTGTAAGGGGTGCAGAAGGGTAGAATGGGGTGCAACAGGGTGCAAGGGGGTACAATGGGGTGCAGGAGGGTACCAGGGAGTACAGGAGGGTGCAGTGGCATACACGGTCACACCCCCCCCCCGTGTTCCCCCCCCACCTTGTTGACGGCCACGAGCTGGTGGTATGGGGAGCTGCGTCAGCCATCGGTCATGGCACGGCAAAGCACAGCCACTGAGTCACTGGGATGGTGGCCGTTGTACTGTGCCGCCCTGGCGAAGATGGCCATGTTCTCCCCCAGCAGCTCCTGGTCCCCCGGGGGGGGGTCGGCAACAGGAGAAATCCTGCAGCACCCCCACCAACTGCCGGCCACGCAACCACCTGTCCAGTGCAGCGAAGGCTGCCGTCACTGCCCCCAGGCGCTGCCGGCATGGATTGGGGGGGGGTCCCACTGTGCACCCCCACATCATGGGTCCCCCCTCAACCCTCCTTGGACCCACCTCCGGAGACCCCCCCCACAGTGGGGCTGGAGAGGGCAGCTGAGATGACCTGTGGGGAGATGGGACCCGAGGGGTTAAAGCTGCCCTGGGGGGGGGTCTGGGGGTTCCAGGGTATCTGGGGGGGCTCACGTGGTTGTATCCAGTGAAGTCAACCTGAGCCTGGATGGGAGCGGATGAGGCAATGGCAGCAGACACGAGGTGGGGAAACTGAGGCACGGTGTCACCCCTAGTGGGGGTCACCAGTCCCCCCCCTCACCCCCCCGGGGATGGGCACCCAAGCATTCGGCCCACCTTGAGACGCATCCAGGCGGCTAGGGCGCCGGCGTAGGACCCCCCGAAACAGACCCAGGTGTGGTTGGGGCTGAGGCCCCACGCACTCGTGACATGGAGCCGGAAGGCAGCCAGGTCGGCCAGGCTGTGGGATTTTTTTTGGGGGGGGGGTGGGGGGGTGAGGGGACCCTGGCATTTGGGTGCCCCCCCCAAACTCACGCCTGCTGGCTGGAGAGGAAGCGCAGGTCAGGGTCCCCCCCCGGCCCCTGGCTGCCCCCGTAGAAGCGATGCTCCAGTGCCGCCAGCAGCACCCCGTGTGCCCGCCCCAGCTCCGCCATGTGGCCTGGACACGGACACAGACATGGACCCACACACACGGACATGGGCACGGACATGGACACAGCAATGGACATGGGTACAGACGTGGTCGTGGTCATGGTCATGGACATGAACAGACACAGATATGGACATGGACACAGGCACAAAGTCACGGACATGGACATGGGCACAGACACAGACATGGGCATGGACACGGGCACATCCTTGTCCCCATTCCCATCCCCATCCCTGTCCCAATCCCAATCCCCATCCCAATCCCATTCCCTACCCCTGCTCAGGACCCCCGGGGACATGCCGCTCTCCCCCCCCGAGGAGCAGCAGGAAGACGGGTCCATCTGGCTGCTGCCAGAATTCCCGGTTCATCCAGTACTGCTGCGGGAAAGGTGGGGGGGATGGGATGGGTTGCATGGGGGGGGGGCACACGCATGTGCACACATATGCCACGTGTGCAGGGCATGTGCCCCCCCACCTCCCCTATCTGGCTGAGGCTGCATCTCTCCAGGCGGTCAAAGTGGTCGAGGGGCTGGAGCAGGGACCCCTTCAGGGGGGACCCCCCCCCGGTGCCTCCCACCTGGGGCCTGCGGACACATGTGCCATGAGCTTGTCAGGGCTCAGCCCCTCCTCAGCCTGGCCCTGACCGGGGACCCCAACACCCTATCTGGGTCTCAACACCCTCATTGGGGTCCTGGGGTGCTAATTGGGGTGCCATGGCCCTAATTGGGGTTCTGGCATGCTCATCAGGGTCCTCTGCAGCTAATTGGTGTTCCATGGTGCTAACTGGGGTCCCAGCACCCTAACTGGGGTCCCTACACCCTAATTGGAGTCCCAGCACCCTCATTGGGGTCCTGGGGCACTAATTAGGGTCCCAGCACCCTAATTGGGGTCCCATTGCCCTAATTGGGGTCCCAGCACCCTCATAGGGGTCCTGGGGCACTAATTGGTGTCCCATGGTGCTAATGGGGGTCCCATTGCCCTAATCAGGGTCCCCAAGGCCCCAGCTGGGGTCCCACAGCCCTGCTAGGTCCTGCACTGGGACCCCTGCCCCCCCAACCCCCCCCACTCACCCGTCTCCGTCTGCATCAGGAGCAGCAGCAGCAGCAGCTGCCGGGACACGGCAGGGCCGGGGGAGCACAGACACCGACACTGGGATGCACTGGGAGAACAATGCACCGGCACTGGGATGTACCAGGAGCAGCACCGGGATGCACCAGGACACACCGGGCTCCACGGGCCTGTCCGATGTGGGGGGAGGTTTCGGTTTCCCTTGTGCCGGGGGGGCTGGGGGGGGAGAACTGGGGGCTGCGCACCCCTGCACATGTGTGCAATAGGCCACATATGCCTGCATGTGTGTGCGATGGGCCACAGACCCCTGCATGCCTGTGCAATGGGCCGCGCACCCCCAATCCACGTGTGCAACGGGCCATGCACCCCTGCATGTGTTGCACACCCACCTGCATGGCCCGTGGGCTTGTGCAAGGGGCCACGTGGCGTCGGCACCGGCCCAGACACATCGCCATCCCATTGGAGGGGGGGGCCCGCACGCAGCCCCCACCCTGGCACTGCCGCCCTCCTTATCCCCTTCATTAGGGCTGTTAAACCGGGCTTAACCCTCTTCCCTGGCCCCCCCCAGCCCCCCCCGCCCTGGCTCAGCCCGGATTAGGCTCCATCTGCCCGGCCAGCGCCCGCAGACCTGCTGGCAGGGCCTGGGTTAACCCCGGGGAGGGGGGCAGGACCCCCACCTGCACAGCCCCCCGCCCCCAGTGCACGGACCCCCATGTGCAGGGACCCCCCACCCCAGCAAAGCCTGGGGAACCCTCAGGGATCCCCACCTGCACAGACCCCCAACCACAGGTGCACGGATCCACATGTGCATGGACCCCCCCCAGCCATGCCTGGGGGACCCCCATGTGCACAGACAAACCCCCCCCAGGGCACCCCCATGTGCAGGGACCCCTCCAACCAAGCCAGGGGCACCCCCAGGGATCCCCATCTGCACAGACCCTCCCAGAGTACTCCCAGGGACCTCCATGTGTACAGACACCCCCCCCCCCCAGCAAAACCAGGGTCCCCCAGTGCCTGTCCCCCATGAGCGCAGCCCCCCAGGCCTAGCATCCCCTTGTGCCCCACTCTGGGCCCCACGTGGCTGCTTGCATCACCGGATTAGCGCCTAATGGATTTATGACAGCATTTCGGGGAGGATTTAGGGGTTAAAGGGAAATGTGTGTGGGGGGGGTCCTCCTTTTTCCAAAGCCCAGGTGTCCCCTGGGACTGGGACCCTTGTGCAAAGGGCACACATGGGGTGCACAGGGGGTCTATGGGGGTGCAGAAGGGTGCCAAGAGGTGCATGGGGGTGCAGAGGGGTGCACAGGGTTCTGTGGGGGTTGCACAGGGGGTCTCTGGGGGTGCAGGGACACTTGAAGCGGGCAGCAGCCACCCCATGGGCAGCTGTCACCCACCATCGCCCAAACAATTTGTCACCCAGCCCCTAATCCCTCTAATTCACCCCCAGCCAGAGCCGCCTCATTTGCTAAATTAGATCAGTAAAAATAACCCAGCAGGGTGGGGGGATGAGTTAAATGGGGGCCAGGACCCCCCTGCAGGGCCAGACGCCTGGGTCCCCCCTGCCACTGGGTGCCTGGGGGGGGGGGGGGTCGTCCGGATGCCTGGGTCCCTTCTGGGCAGGAGGTTTGGGTCTCTCGCCCCAGGATGGGGTGACACTGGGGTCCCCCCCAGCCCAGCTCGCTACCTGCTCCACACAGCCCTTCGTTAGCAGCCCCTCATTAGCTGCTGGCATTACTGAGAGAGGCAGAGGGCACGCCACCTCCTTCTTTTCCACTTTTTTTATTATCATTTCATTTTTTGAAGCCTTTTCCTTCTTCTGTGCGCTTGCCAGCCCCACACCGAGCTGCACGGGGTGGTGGTGGGGAAGATGAAGCTACAGGGGGGACGGGGGTTGGGGTGCAGCAGGGGACAGGGACACTCCCAACGCCAGCTGGAATGGGGTCCCACCCTGCTGCACGTCCCACGGGGATGTTCCATAGCACAGAGATGCTCCATGCCATGGGAATAGTCCCTGCTGCTGCAGGGATCCTCCATGGTGCAGGGATGCTCCGTGCCATGAGTATGCTCCATCCCACAGGGATGCACCATGCTGCTGGGACAGTCCATGGTGCAGGGATGCTCCGTCCCACTGGGATGTCCCGTGCCACAGAGATGCCCTGTGCCATGGGGACGGTCCATGCCGCGGAGCTGTGCCATGTTGCAAAGATGCTCCGTGCCATGGGGATGCCACGTGCAGGGATGCCCTATGCTGCAGGAATAGTCCATGGTGCAGGGATGCTCTGTGCCATGGGGTGCCTCATGCCATGATGCTCCATGCCAGGATGCTCAGTGCCATGCAGATGCCCCATGCCATGGGGATGCCCTGTGCTGTGGGAATAGTCCATGGTGCAGGGATGCTCTGTGCTGCGGGGATGCCTCGTGCCGTGGGGATGCACCGTGCTGCAGGGCTGCTCCGTGCCATGCAGATGCCCTGCACTGCGAGGCTGGTCCATGCTGCAAGGATGCTCCGTGCCGTGGGGATGGTTCATGCTAGGGGGCTGTGCCGTGTTGCAAGGATGCTCCGTGCCGTGGGGATGGTTCATGCTAGGGGGCTGTGCCGTGTTGCAAGGATGCTCCGTGCCGTGGGGATAACCCATGCTGTGGGGATGCCCTGTGCCACAGGGCTGGTCCATGCCACGGGGATGCTCCGTGCAGGGATGCTCCGTGCCACGCAGATGCCCTGTGGAGCAGGAGCGTGTGGCGTGGGCTGCTGCCAAGCCTGTGCCGGCCGGGGGGGTCTCAAGCGCCGTCGGTGGGGCTGGAGCCGGTTCCCCCTCACAAGACCTGGAACTTCCAGGAGCTCTGGTCCTTGTAGTCCAGGCAGTCAGCAGCGTTGAAGTTGAGCTTCCAGGAGGTTGCCTGCTCCTTGTAATCCAGGCAGTCAACGGGGCCAAAGCCCAGCCCGGCGGTGCCATAGCCTTGCCCCGCCAAGCCGGCGGGCGAGGGGGCCAGGTGGGCACCCATGGCAGGGGTGGCCAAGGGGCTGAGGGCCGCCCCGGGGGCCCCCAGCTGCGGGTGCATGGGCGAGAGGTAGGAGCTGCAGTCCAGGCCCCCAAAATAGGCAGCCGAGCCAGCATAACCTTGACCATAGCCAGCGGCTTGGCTGTAGGTGCTGGGGAAAGGCGCCGAGCGTGGCAAACCCGGGGCAGCCGAGGAAGCCAATGGGTCGGGGACGGGCGAAATGGACGCTGGGCTCCAAATGGAGATGGTGGCACCGGCGGCAGAGCTGGGGGTGCCGGTGGGAGCAGTGGGTGGGGGGCTGTAGGGGCCAGCTGCCCCTGCCTCAGTGCCTGCCTCCCGGGCTGGGGAGCTCTTCTTTTTGGCGGGGCGAGCTTTGGCCTGGCCGCTGCTCTGCTGCTGCTGCTGCCGGCACTTGGCCCGGCGGTTCTTGAACCAGACCTGTGGGCACAGGGAAACTGAGGCGCGGGCTGTGCGTGCATGCAACGAGCTGCATCCCCCAGACATGCATACGTGCATCGGATCACATCCCTCTGCATGCACACGTGTGTGTGTGCACCAGGGACGTGCATGCACCAAACTGCACCCCCTGGACACGCGCATGTGTGTGCCTGCATTGAATCGCATCCCTGTGCCTGCACACATGCGTGTGAGCACAGAGCTGCGCACCCTGGGCATGCAGGTGCGTGCACCGCACCTCGCACGCTCCCGAGTGCCCGCATCCATGTGCGCACCCTTGCACGTGTGCGCTGGTGCATCCAGCCCTGCTGTCCCTGCCTCTGCGCGTGAGGCCATGTGTGACCCCTGCTCACGCACACGGGGCTGTGCACGACCATCCCCGTGCATGTGGAGCCATGCATGTCCCCTGCTCGTGCCCACGAGGCTGTGCACGATCCTCCCTGTGCACACGAGGCCATGCATGTCCCCTGCGTATGCCAGCAGGGCCGGTGCTCACCTGGACGCGGGATTCAGGCAGGTTGATCTTCAGGGCCACCTCCTCGCGCATGAAGATGTCGGGGTAGCGGGTCTTGGCAAAGAGAGCCTCCAGGATGTCCAGCTGTGCCCGCGTGAAGGTGGTGCGCTCCCGGCGCTGCTTCCGCGGCGTGGCTGCGGCAACGGGGAGGGTGTGGGGGGTCAGAGCGGCCCCCGCACGCCCTGGCTTCACCGGAGCCCCCCCAAGATGGGGATGGGACCCAGGGAGCAGGCAGGATCAGGGGTGTGAGGGGAATCTTGCACTGTGGAAGCTGGGATGGGAGTGTGCGTGAAATCTCCATGCAACTCCCCCGTGCAAACAAACCCCCCATGCAACCCACCCCCATGCAAATCCCCCGTACAAACCCCCTGTGCAACCCACGCAAGCCCCCCTCCGTGCATCCCACCCTTGTGCACGTCCCCCCCCAGGAAAATGCCAGCTCGTCCTAGTGCCAGGGCTCACCGGGGTACCCCACGGCGGAGTGCAGCAGGTCCATGCCGGGCCCGGCCAGGCTCAGCCCGTTGACAGCGTAGTGGGGCTGCTTGATGTAGGACATCATGCTCCAGGTGAGACCCTCTGCACCGGGCCTCAGCACTGCTGAGGTGGGCTGGGCGCTGGCTGTGAGGGACACATGGTGGGGGGGTCACGCCCAGCACGGTGGAGCATGGCACCATGTGGTGTGGCACCGTGCAGCACAGCATGGTGCAGTATGGCACACACCGTGGCATGGCACAGCTTGGTACCATGCGGCACAGCATGGTACAGCACGGCACACCGTGGCACAGCACAGCCTGGCATAGCATGGCACCATACGGCACAGCATGGTGCAGAACTGCATGCCATGGCACAGCACAGCCCGGCATAGCATGGCATGGTGCAGCCCGGCATGGTGCAGCATGGCTCAGTACAGCCCGGCACACCACGACATGGCACACCACGACATGGCACACCACGGCCCGGCACAGCACAACATGGCACAGTGCAGCACAATGTGGTGCAATGCGGCATGGCACGGTGTGGCACGGCACAACACGCCACAGCACGGTGTGGTACAGGGGGTGCCCGGCAGGGACAGGTGCCCCGGGGCAGGTGCAGGATCCATCCCGGCCCCCCCCAGTCCTACCTGTGCGCCCCACAGTCCCCCGGGCTCCAGGTAGGATGTGCACGGGCTGTGCTGCAGGGACAGAGGGATGCGGTTGGCACTGGGGAGGGGACAGCACAGGGACATCCTTAGGGACGGGGACCCTTGCCCGGTCCCCAATTGAGAGCACCAGCCAGGACATCACCCCGTCCGTCCCCGAGCCAGGGGGAGAGGCCACTCCGGTCACCCTGTCCTCGAAGTGGTGGCTTGTCCCCACGATGGGGGAGGACACCCTGGAGCAGGTCACCCTGTCCCCAAACTGGGGACAAAACCTGTCCCCAGTATGGGGACCCGATCTCTGCACTGGGGACAGAGCCAGCGCCTTGTCCCCAAGGTGGGGTGGCCACCCCAGGGCCGATCACTCCATCCCCCAGCTGGGGACAAAGCCAGTGGCTTGTCCCCGAGCCAAGGAAGGTCACCCCCAGCATCCAGATCCCATCTCCAAGGCAGGGGACGGAGCCAGTGGCTTGCCCCCAAGCCAGGGGACGTCACCCTGGAGCCAGGAACCCTGTCCCTGAGCCAAGGACAGCGTTGGTGGCTTGTCCTTGAGCCAAGGGAGGCCACCCCGAAGCTGGCCGCCGTCCCCCAGCCAAGGGATAGAGCCAGTGCCTTGTCCCCAAGCCAGGGGACATCCCCCCCAGGGCTGGTGACCATGTCCCCAAGCTGGGGACAGATATGGTGGCTTCTCCACGATCCAAGGGATGTCACCCCAGAGCTGGTGACCATCTCCCTCAGTCAAGGACAGAAGTGGTGGCCCATCCCCAAGCCAGGGGACATCTCCTGAGGGCTGGCCACCCCGTCCCAATGCCAAGGGACACAGCTGGTGGCTTGTCCCCAAGCCAGGGGACATCACCCCAGGTTGCCTGAGCTGGGGCTGGAGCCGGTGGCTTGTCCCCCACCCCAAATGTCCCCGGTCCCACTCAGGGACACCCCGAGATGTCCCCCCACCCCACGGGCCGGCACCTACCTGCGATGGTGATGGTGGCGGTGGCAGCGGGGAAGGCATCCCTGCGGAGGGGGGAGATTTAAGTAGGGCCCAGCATGATGTCACACACCACCGTGCTGCCACTAATCCCTGGGGGGTGACATTGGCCCCTGTTAATCCACCGCTGCCGGCAATTAACGCTCATCCCCTGGGACGGCGGGGGGGGGTGTGTGTGGGGTGTCCTGCTGCCACCCCCCAACTCCTTGCATGGGGTGGAGGGGGTGGGGACCCAGGCAGGGACCCCCACCCCGTTAATGGGGGGGGGGATAATGAGCTGCTTTTAATTAACAACCCGATGGGGATGGGAGTGGTTATCATCATTCCCCCCCCCGTCAAACCCCCATTAATAACGAACCTCATCACCCCTAATTATGCCCTGGGTGGTGATTGAGGCTGGGTAATTTGGTGGTGCCACCGCCCCAGCTTGTTAAGGCAAACGAAGGCACTCATTGCAAAGCTCGGAGGGGGGGGTCGGGGCCCCTCCCTGGGGTCACTTTGGGGGTCTGGGGGGGGGGGGGGCTGCAGGGGGAGGGCTTGGCCGGCTGCTTGGGTCCTTGTCCTGAGGAGGGGGATGCAGGGTCCCGGACACCTGGGTCCCTCTGGGGGTGGGACAGAACATCCCCCCCCTTCTCCTTGGGGCCCAGAGCTAATCCCAGAGACAGCTGCCATGTCTGAGCCCCGGGGACAGGGACACATGGGGACAGACAGCGGGGTGCTGGGGACACGGGGACCCCCAACTGGGATGCAGCATTTGGGGGGGGGAGGAGGGGGGCTGGCATTGGAGGGGGGGCCAGGAGGAGGAGGGGGGACCAGGAAAACCCCCCCAGTGTAGCCCCCCCAAACTCAGCCTGGCCCCACAGTCCCCCAGCTCAGCAGGGCCCCCCCAATCCTGCAGGGCCTCCCCCCCACCCCCCCAATCCTGATGGGGCCTGCTCACATCCCAGCAGGGCCCCCCCCCCCAGCCACTGAGCAGCTGGGAGGAGAGTGTTGAAATCGGGATGATTAGTTTGTTTTTCAGACATGGGGATTTGGGGCTGATTAACCCTAATCTCCGTGCTGGGGGGGGGGGGGGGGGGTGTCAGGGCCAGGGGACAGCACAGATGCAGCCTGCAGCTCGCCTGGGGGCCGCCCCAGCCCCCCAAAAACAGGGAGGGGCACGGCCTTGCCCCAGGGAGGGGGTCCCAGCCCTGGGGCTGTTCCCAAATCATTAAGATTTTAATCCTGGGGTGAGGACAAACCCCGAACCCCTAATTAAACCCTAACAACTTGGGGGGGGGGGGGGGCAGGGAAAGTGGCCCCAAAATGCAGCTGCTTGTTACCCTCGTTACCGGTAATTGGCTTTTTCAGGGTCCCTAACACCCCTCCCAGCCCAGCAGGGCCGCAGGGGTGGGGTGGAGGGGCAGTGCTCTGATTCCCCTGTTTCTGGAGAAAAATGCAATGGGTGAACACATTTATATACTTATTTTTATATCTATATAAAATTATATATGTTTATATTAAAATCATATCTATATATAAAAATCCTATCTATACTTATGGAAAATTATAAAATACACATATTTTTACATATAGATATATATAGATATGAGTAACCTATATTTCTATAAAATATATCTATATAACACCATATATTTATAAATATGTATCTATATTAAAAAACCCTATATCTGTATAAAAAATATATTTTATATCTCTCTATAAAAGCACCCCGCCCAGTGCCAGTTTTTGAGGAGCAATGCCCCAATATCTCCATTTTTCAAGAGAATCTCTGGCTGTGCCTCACTGGGGTTTTTGGGGAGGGCTGGGCCCCCCCTACCCCATTTTGGGGGGGGGGAGGGCACCCCGTCCTCAGGTGCCCGCCCTGCCCCCTGGCCCCCTAATCCCAATTAGGGTGGCTCAGGGTGAGGGAGCTGCTGCCCCGGCTCTAAATTTAACACCAGGGTGTCAGGAGCAATCACGTCAGTGCCCCAGGGTAATCCGGCCCTGTGCTTCCCCCCCTCGAATCTCCCCAAAAAGGGAAAGGGAGAGGGGAACCCCCCCACTCCGGACCCCAAATTAAGGCCCCCTGCACCCCAGAGTCACCCTCCAAACCGCAAGTTTTGGGGCACGGGTGGGGAATTTATTTATTATAAAAGAAGGTAGCGGAGATGGGCAGGGCTGGGATTAATTAGGAAGGAAACAAGGAGGATACGGTGAACATTGATAGGTTTTCTTTATTCCGTTGTCACCGCAGGGCAGAGAAACGCAGACGGTACAAAGCTCGAACGCACGAAGGGAAAACGAGGCAGGGGAGACCACAGTTCCCCCCCCCTCCACTGGGAGCAGAGGGGAAAGGAACAGGAATCAGAGCTGTCCCCGCCTGGGGGCTTCAAGAAGCTGAAGCCCCAAAGCTCCTCTTTCCACCCCCAAAAATACACCAGGTTTGTGTAGAAAACCAGGGATTTCAAAAACTGTCCCCACCCCACTATATATTTTTTGCAGCTCGGAGAGAGAAAAAGAAAAAAAAAAGTGTACAAAAAGGGGAAAAACAAATCCAAAAAGTCTCATAAACCCCTCGGAAGTCATGTGTTGTTTTTTGCCTGTATGTCGTGAACAGAGTCAACTCTTGTGACATATCCCAGCTGCTACGCGCGGGAGCAGGAGAAACACCCCCTCCACCCCCCCAAAACGCCTCCCGCACCCCACCCCAAATCTCTCCTACCACCTGGCACCGGCTGCCCTAAGCCCGCTCGCCACGGATGCGACGCGCCAGCTGGATGTCCTTGGGCATGATGGTGACCCTTTTGGCATGGATGGCGCAGAGGTTGGTGTCCTCGAAGAGGCCCACGAGGTACGCTTCACTGGCTTCCTGCCGGGAGAGAACCACAGCCTCAAGGAGAGGGGGACTTACAGGGGGTTTAACTCGAGGGGGAACATTTTGAGGAGACTTAACGTGGCCCTGATGTTCCTCCACCCTCTCGGGTATCGTGGCACTGTGTGGGACGGGGGGGGTCTCACCTGCAGCGCCCCGATGGCAGCACTCTGGAAACGCAGGTCGGTCTTGAAGTCCTGCGCGATCTCCCGTACCAGGCGTTGGAAGGGCAGCTTGCGGATCAGCAGCTCCGTGGATTTCTGGTATCGCCGGATCTCCCGTAAAGCCACCGTGCCGGGCCTGCAAGGGATTTCAGCAGTTAACATGATCAAAATTGCTCTTGTCTGTAACACTACACCCTTTCTGCGTTGAGCCACCTGTGCAGCCGGGTCAGGGCCTGTGGCCGTGGGCAGGGGACCCCGAGCCCCCCCGGCCCAGGGTCTGCCATTACCCCTGCCCACCGGGGGTGACATCGACCCCGGTACCTGTAGCGATGGGGCTTCTTCACACCCCCCGTGGAAGGTGCGCTCTTCCTGGCAGCTTTGGTGGCCAACTGCTTCCGTGGCGCCTTCCCACCGGTGGATTTCCGAGCCGTCTGCTTGGTACGGGCCATACCGGACGGTCAGAGTCTGTCGAGGGGGGAGAAGGCCGGAGTCGGCTCCAGGGCCGGGGAGTGAAGGGCGAGACCGGCCGTTAGCGGCCGAGGAGCGGCCAGCTGCCCGTGTCGGACCATAGCCCCCTTCAGTGGGGGGGTGAGGGGGCTACCCCCTCGACCTCGGGGTGGAGATGGGCACCGGGCTGAGGGAGAGGTACCGGGCCAGGGGATCCACCACCGAACCGAGCCCCGGCGAGCCCCCGTGACCTCACCGCGCCGCGCTAGGGGAGAAACACCCTCCCACAGTCCCCTCGGACTACAACTCCTAGAAGCCTTCGCGCCGCGTCACGTCACGTGCCCCTCCCTCCACACCGCCCGGCTGATTGGCTGACGGCGCTCAGTCAACGAGCTCGCACGCTGCCAGCAGCGGGGAGGTACCGCCGAGTCTTCCCCCTAGACGGACGCGCCTCTCGACCTATCCTCTTCCCGGCATCTCAGCCAATCAGCGCCCCCGCCCTCTGCAGCCAACCAGCGCTCGGCGGCAGACGGAAGGCGGGACTAATGGAGAAGCGTCTCCTCAGACGACCTCGGCGCTGGCCCCCCCCCCATATCCGACCCCTCCGCTCTCCCTCCTCTCCCGGACCGCCGTTACCGGGCAGCAACCCCCGGCCCCGCACCGCCATTACCTGCGTGCCCGGCTGGCAGCGACGCTGGAACCGTTGAGGGGTGGGGGGTGGGGGGGGTGGGGGGTCGCGGGGTAACGCTGTCGGTGCACTCGCTCCCTTCCCGCCAGAAAATGGCGGGCTCCCGGCGGAGGCTCTTTACCCGTCATGCACCGCGGCGGAGATTGGGGGGCGGGGGAGGGAGGTCGGCTGAGGTGAGGCGGGCCGGCGCCATCTTGTGACCCGCCGAGGGGCAGGGCCCGGCGCCGGGTTGGGGCGGCCTCTGAGCCTCGGGACCGGGTTTCCACCTCGGTACGAGCCCTCGGTTAAAGCCAGACCGATTTTCTGTACCCCCCTCCCCGCCCCCTTTCGCTGCCCCGCCTTGAAGTAGCCTCAGGAGGACGAGCGAGGGAGAGTGTCATCACCCCCTCAGCCCAAGGGAGCGTCCAGCCTTTGGTTTTACCCCCCTAAATACACCTTCAGGTAGTGCTTCGCCATTTTACACAGGTCGCTTCAGCACTCGCAACGCTTCACCATCACAAATGGCGGGAAGGAGAAGCTTTAATCCTAGTTTTAATCCACTCACCAGCACCAGTCGGACTCCTTTCGCTGGAGAGAAAGTCTCTCCTCACGCTCATCCGCGGCCACTCGGTACAGCCGAAGGTGTGAACTTAAAGCATCACTGTGGAGTCGCCAGATAGATTCTTTGAATCAAACTCAATAGCTTGATTAACTATTAAGTAGGTATTCTTTATTGGCAGCGCTGGGTGCATGGGGGATCGCTCCACCTATCGTGCACACTGTTGGACCTAATTGTGCAGGTTAAGTACGTGTTCTACATACATATGCACTAGATTTCTGAGAAATGTTATACATATTCATTAGTTTTCCAGGAAACTATTAGCATATGCAAATGTCCTTTACACAGGCGCATTGAAGGTCTCTGGTGGTCTTCTAGAGTCCTCTGGTGGTCTTCCATAGTCTTCCTCACTTGTCCTCTCCTTGACCCTCCTCAGGTGATTCTGCGCAGTATGGTCTTTTACATGTTTTGATACATCAATGCTTGTTAGTGCTCTTATTATCTAAGTTTTCATTAGTGGTGTAAAACCATATGGCTAGTTTAAGCTAAATTATCTACAAGGACAAGAACAAAGGCAGGAGTTCTTATCTTTTCCGGCCCTATCTATTCAAGCAAGGCCTCTGCTTGTGCCTTCTCAACAAGATTGTAAATTCATCAAACATTTAATTAAGTTTTGTGATTGCTCATGGCTCCCTCTTGCTCATCACTCCCTTTGTTTGACATATCAGTCCTTGACAAACACCAGTCCTTGGTATGTAAAGTTACAGAGAGACAATCAAGACAAGCTAGATCATTAAGCAATAAGCAGTTTGATAAGCAGTTCGTTCCCTATATTGGGGTGGAAAAAAAACCAGGCGAGGGGATAAATCTTGGCCACCTGACTCCTCGCCGTAGTCACCAGAGGGCACACGTCCACTGCTGAGAGAAGCAACAGTCACTGGGAGAGATCTGCAACCCTGGGGGGGGTGGGGGGGTGTCTTAATTTTTAAGTTCCAAACGAGGGGGTAAGAGTTGGTTAGGCCTCAGGGAACCCGCAGCAGGTCAAGGTGGGAGCCTTCGGCCTCACCCCAGGGTGCTGCTTGGCAAGACACCCACGCTGAACCCCCCCCCCCAAAAAAAACCAACCCCAGCCCAGCTCAAATTTTCCACTTTATTCCAGAAAGGCCACCGAGCTGCCAGAGACTTACAGAAGGCAACCGGAACACTGGGGTGGGAGTTTGGGGTCCAGCCGCCACCAGGCAGAGAGGGAAAAAGAATTAAATTGCTGGAATAACTTCAGTTTTGAAGCTTTTTTTTCCCTATTTTTCAACCTGGCAGGCTCAGCGAAAGCTTCCTGTGCGGATTAGCAGCAGGGGGAAAAACCAAAACCAAACCAAGCTTGACCCGGCTGAAAATAGGAGCGTCAGTGAAGGTAGTTAGTGCGGAGGGAAAGGAGCTGGGGGGGGGGGGGGAGTAAAGCTCGATGGCCGCCTGCCGCCCTCGCACCGACATCCTGCGCGGTGTCTGGAAACGGCCCGGTGTCGGCGGATGTTTCGGCAGTTCCAGTCATGGAGTGCTCGGGGGGGGGACAGGACACGAGGGGGACACACGGCTCACCTTGGGGCTGTAGGCTCAGGCTCTGCTGCGGGGAGGGTGGGGCAGGTGGTCAGTGGGACCCCTGCAAAGGGACACCCCCCACATAAAAGCCCCCCCCGAGCGCACACTGTGCACATTCCCCCCCCCCCCCGCACCTTGCACGAGGGCGTGTGTGTCCCCCAAACCCAGCACGAGGGTGTCCCCCCCCACACACACAGTGTTGTTGTCCCCCTGCACAGAGTGTGTCGTGTCCCCCCCCGGCCCCGGAGATGCAGAGCAGCTCGGCCATGGTGGGGGCGGCCCAACCCCCCTGGCTCGTTTTTGGGGGGCGCCCAGGGGATTGCCCACCCCCCGGTGTAACCAGTGCATCCCCCCCAGGATAACCAGCACATCCCCCAATATAACTAGTGTATCACACAGTATAACCACTGCATCCCCCAATATAACTAGCACATCCCCCAGTATAACCGTGCATCGCCCCCGCGCAGCCCCCCCGCCGGTACCGGGGCCACCCCACGCGTTCCCGCCGCTCCCCGGGGCCGCGCACAGCCGGGGCCGCGCTCGGCGCTCCCGGGCGGCGGCGGCTGCTGCGGCGGGGATGGGGCCGCGGCGCTGAGCGGGGGGGCACGGCTGGGCGGGGGGGCCGGGCCGGCGCCCCCCGGTCCCGGCGCGATGGGCGAATGGACCATCCTGGAGCGGCTGCTGGAGGCGGCGGTGCAGCAGCACTCCACCATGATCGGCAGGTGAGCCCACGGCGGGACACACACACACACACACACACGACAGGACACACATACGGTCCCACCGCCGCCCCAGCCCCACGCTGCCCCCGGGGGCAGCATCCCCACACCGCCCTAGCTTCCCCCCAGGGTCAGCGACTGCCCCTGGGGGGGGGGGGGGGGCCATCACCCTCAGGGCCACGGTGGATCCCTATGGGGTGACAACGGGTCCCCACAGGGCACCTCCCCCCGCCAAGGGGCTGGGAGGTGGCCCGGGGTGTGGGGGTGGCAGAGGGGCCCACTGTCACCTCCCTGCTGTCAGGAGGTGACAGCTGTGATAACAGGGACACCGTGGGGATGGTCATAGCCCAGGGAGGCCCTTCCTGCGTGGGGGCCGGCCACGGGGGGGGTCCTTGCTGGAGGAGGGGGGAGATGGGACCATCGGCTGCGTTTTGGGGACCAGCAGTGCCCAGCGAGATGCAGGTGGGGGAGAGGGGACAGGAGACGGTTCCCACATCCCCCGCCAGCAGCACATCCCCAAACCTGCACTCCACATCCCCCCCCCCCAAACCTGCACTCCAGCTCCCTCAGGGCACCTGGGGGTGGGCTCCCACCTGCCATGGGGTGCACAGGGCACTGAGGGGGGTTCCGCTGTCCCCGGGGGGAGGGCAGGGGATGACACCCCCCACCCCGCCCATCCCCACCCTCCGGCAGAGCCGTGCCTGTGGCCCTGGGACAGGTCAAGGTCAGGGGTGGTGGCACAGGGGGAGATGGGCCTGGGAAGCACCCGGGGATCCAGGTAGGACCTAGGGGTCTGGGGTTGGGTCGGACCTGGGGGTCCGGGTTCAACCCACGTGTCTGGGTGGGACCTGGGGGTCCAGGTCCAGGTCAGACCCACGTAGCCTGGTTTGACCCACGTGTCGCAGTTCAACCCACATATCCCGGTGCCCACGTAGGACCCACATGTCCAGGTAGGATCTGCATGTCCAGGTAGGACCCACGGGTCAGGGTGGTCACACCTCCTCCCTCCCTCCTCTTGAGCAGGATCCTGCTGACGGTGGTGGTGATTTTCCGTATCCTGATCGTGGCCATCGTGGGAGAGACGGTGTACGAGGACGAGCAGACCATGTTCATGTGCAACACGCTGCAGCCGGGCTGCAACCAGGCATGCTACGACAAAGCCTTCCCCATCTCCCACATCCGCTACTGGGTCTTCCAGATCATCCTGGTCTGCACCCCCAGCCTCTGCTTCATCACCTACTCCGTCCATCAGTCGGCCAAGCAACGGGAACAGCGCTACTCCTTCCTCTACCCGCTCTTGGAACGGGACAGTCGCGAAACCAAGAAGACCAAGACAATCAACGGGGTGCTGGCACCCAGCCCGGAGGGGGGCTGCAAGGAAGAACCCGACTGCCTGGAGGCGAAGGAGCTACCCGGCCCGCCGCCACAACCCCCCCGCAGCTCCAAAACCAAACGACAAGAGGGCATCTCCCGTTTCTACGTCATCCAGGTGGTTTTCCGCAACGCCCTGGAGATCGGTTTCCTAGCCGGGCAGTATTTCCTCTATGGATTTAACGTGCCAGCCATCTTCGAGTGCGATCGTTACCCTTGCGTCAAAGAGGTGGAGTGTTACGTCTCGCGACCCACCGAGAAGACCGTCTTTTTGGTCTTCATGTTTGCCGTCAGCAGCGTTTGTGTCCTCCTCAACCTGGCCGAGCTCAACCACTTGGGTTGGCGCAAGGTCAAAGCCGCCGTCCGAGGGGTGCAGGCGCGTCACAAATCCTTGGTAGAAGTGCACAAGAAAGACCTTTCCCCCCCGGTCCCCGCGCCTGCACTTGGCCGGACGCAGTCCAGTGAGTCCGCCTATGTCTGAACCCCCCCCCGCCACAGGGGGGAAGACGGTGCTGCACCCCCCCCCAAATTGCTGGGGTTCCCCCCTCTCCGGTTTGCCACAAGGGCTGACACCAAGTCTCGGTGTTGATCGGCCTCTTCACGTCATGGTGCAAGCGGGGAATGGGGTGGAGTGGGGGGGAGCCCCATGACCTGCACCCTGACAGCCTCTGGGCTGGGGGGGGGGAAATGGGGTGTGTGTGTATGTTATTTATTTGACAGAGGGGATGGGGGGGGGGGCAGAGCCCCCCCCCCCGAGATGTAAATAAATGGGCTGGAGGATTGAGCACTGAGCTCTAACTGGGGGGTTGGGGGGTGTTGCTGGACGATATCCCCCCCCCAGCATGGCAGGGGAGGCCCCCGGTGCTGCAGGGTGCCTGGCATGCCTGGCACACCCCACCCCCCCCGGATTTGCAGCCTCTAATCTGCTCTCTAATAGCTCTAAAGAAGGGAAAGGGGCTGAGCCAGACACCATCTGCCAGGGCCCCCCCCCGGGGTTGGGGGGGGGCAGCTGCTCCCCAGCCCCACCGCTGTGAACCCAAAGGAGACGGCGCTGGTGCAAAGGGTTTTATTGGGATGCGGCACCTGGTGGGATCTGGCAGCTACAGCCTGTAACAGAGAACGGCCGGTCAGGGAGGGGTCCCCTACTCACATCACTTCCCAGAAAGCTCTCTTCTCCACATATTTCAGGCAATATCTCCTCTTGAACCTGGCAAAAGATACGAGGAAACGGGTCAAAAATCGACCCCCCAACCTGCCCCGAATCTGTGGGGCAGTCAGAATGACACCCCCCCCCCCCCCCGCTTACTTGGCCCTCTCCCATGGCTCAATCAGGCTCCTCTTCTGCAGGCTCTTGAAGAGGTCGCGCAGGACGCTGCCCTTGGGCTGGGGGGAGGCCAAGCGGGTCAGCGATGGGATGTTGAGGGTGGGGGGCACAGGGTGGCAGGGGACATACTCCCCCCCCACCTCCCAGCCAGGTCAGCCAGGTTTGGGGGGGCTCCCTCCAGTGGGGAAGGGAGCGGAGGAGCCATTTCACACACCACACCCCCCCCCCCAGCACCGTCCTATGGAGGTGCTGGCACTCTCAGCACCCAGGCCCTCACCTACATGATGAGGTCCCGGGACCCCAGAGACCTTCACATTCCCAACCTCCCCCCGTGGCGGGGGGCTGCGAATCCTCCTAGCGCAAGGATGGGTCTCATCACTGGGTGCTGATACCCCCCCCCGGCGGCCCCCCCCCCGAGGGGGGTGACCCACCTTCAACATGTGCAGGGACTCGGCCAGCTCGTCACTCGGCTGTACCTCCAGGCTGGGCTGGGGTACAGAGAGAGAGAGTGGCAGTATCAGACAGCCCCCCCCCCACACTCACCCTCTCCCCACTCACTTGAGGGGCCCCAGGCATTGGGGCAGCGCGTCCTTCACCTGATGCTTGGCCAAATGTGCCTGCCGTTGTCGCAGCAGCTCCGCTTCCCACCGCTTCACCTGCCGCCGCAGCAAACGCAGGCGGAAAAGCTCCTGCCGCTGGCACTGCGCCACCTTCTCCTGGCACTGCCGGGCCACCTGCAGGCACAGCTACATCAGGAACCCGGCAGACCCCCCACACACCCCCTGAGCCGTCGTGTGTGTGTCCCCCCCGAAGCTGTCCTCGCACCAGGGCTCGAGCTTCCTTCTCCCGCCGGTGCTGCTGCTCCATCATCTTCTCCTGCCGCGGGGCCGGTTTTGGCGCATCCCTGGGGTCTGCCGGCGCCTCCTCATCTTCCTCATCCCTGACTCCTCCAGCAGCCCCTCGCACTGCTCCTGGAAAACCATGTCCTGGGGGTGAGAAGGGGGGGTCAGCACCCTGGTTTGGGAATGGAGCCTCTCCTGTGCCCCCCCCAACCCACTCCCAAGGAAAAGGGTTGGGGGGGCTGCAGGGCCCCCCCAAACCCACGCCGTGGGTCCGGGGCAGGGGTCTCACCGCAGTGGGGAGCTCGGTGCCCTCGGGGATCTTCAGCTGCCTCTCCACCTTGTCCTCCGCCCTCTTCTTCCTCACCTCCACCTCATGAGCCCACAGCAGCAGCGCCTGTGGGGGCCAGCGGCGCCATCACCCCCAAAACAAAGGGGACACCCCCCTCCCCGTGCTGGGGGTGGAGGGGGGGGGGAAAACCACCCCGCACCCACAGCCCCCCCCCCCCCCAAACCTGGTGGTCCTCAAAGGTAGGGTTGTAGGAACCGCCGGCGGCATCAACCTGCGAAGGCTTCATCTGCAGCCTAGCAGGGTGCTGCGGGGGGGGGCAGCTGGGGTGAGGGGCTCTGCCTGGCTGTGTGCCCCCCCCCCCCCCGACTCACCTTCACCCTCTGCTTCTTGGTCTGCTGCAGGAACCAGCCGTCCTGCCCCACCAGCACCCGGTCCAGGGGGTCTGCAGGAAGACTGGCATCCCCTCTCACCCCAGAGCTCCCAGGACAGGCTCGGGGGGGGGGAGGGCAATGCTGGACACCCCCCCCAAAAAAAAGCCCCATAGGAGGGACGACGACGACGACGACGACGACGACGACGACGACGGGTGTCCCGCCCCCCCCCCGCCGCCCTCATCCTGTGGTCCGCTGCTGCAGCACCACGTCCTCGAGGAAGTCGCCGATTTCGCGGCCCAGCCGCGCCTCGAGGCCAGCCCAGCGCTTCCAGCCCTTCTTGCGGGAGCGGCGGCGGACGGTGGCGGGATCCCGCGACCCGGGGCTCAAAGCCAGGAACGAGGAGGATGCCGCGGGCGCCGCCATCTTGAAAGGAAGAGCCAGGCCGCGGCAGCTTGACGGAAGCGCTGCGCAGCCACTTCCGGCCGCCATCTTGGAGAGGGCGGGGACGCCATCTTGAGGAGGACGGGGAAGGGCGGCGGCGCCATCTTGAGGAGGGCGGGAAAGGGCGACGGCGCCATCTTGGGGAGGGCGGGAAAGGGCGACGGCGCCATCTTGGGAAGGGCGGTGTCCAGCTCTGTGGGGGGCTCCAGATGTGTGTTCCCCCCCCAGATGTGCCCCAAACACCCCGGGCGTGAGCCCAGGAGGGGACCTCGGACCCCTGAACCGGCTCCAGCTGTGCCCCAAACCCCCCCAGCTCTGGCACATGTGTGCACATGCAACTTCACGCCTGGACATGCGTGTGCTCACCTCCCTCCCTGCCTCGTGCATGCCCTCCCACGGCCCTGCACACGCCCATGAGCGTGCATCCACCTCCGTGTGCGCACATGCGCTCCCTCACCCCCCCATGCATGCTGACATGCGTGTGCACCCCCCACACACGCACGTGTGCACCCCCGTGCGCATGTACATGCATTCACACCCCTGCTCCCGTGTTGTTGGACACCCACACACGTGCAAGCACCCACCCATGCACAAACCCCCCACATGCATGCATGTACACACATGCACAAGCACCCACACGTTCATGCACATCCATGCATACCTGTGTGCCAGCCCCTGACACCCCATGGGCATCCCCCCCACGCACCCCCTCCTTTGCAACCCAACCCCTGCACACACACCCCTTGCACCCCTCCCTCGCACACTCACCCCTCCTTACAACCCTTCTCTTGCACACCCCTCCGTCACGCACCCCCCCCACACACACACTCCCCCATGTACATCCACCCCCTCCTTGCACACCAACCTCCCATCATCCCTCCTTGCACACCCACCCCTTTTCTCACCCTCCTTCACACACACCCCTGCACACCCACCCTTTTTGCACACTCCCCCCACTCCTTGCACACCCACTCCTCCCCAGACCCACAACTGCCATGGCTCCATCAGCCACATCCTCCCTTTATTGGGGCATGGGGAGAGATCTCGGGGGGGGGGGGGCTTTGCAGGATTGGGGGGGTGGACTACTCAGCGGATCCCTTGGGCCGACGCTTGGAGGGGGGCACCAAGCGGGGGGGCAGGTCAGCCGGCAGCCCCCTCCCCTCTAGTTTTGCCCCAATGAGGTGACCAGCCAAGGCGAACTCTTCGGCGTCCAACATGCCATCGCGGTCGACGTCGCTCAGCTGCCAGATTCGGCCCAGGACGGAACTGGGCAAGTTGCTGCTCACCATCCACCCCCGTGCCCGCCGCCCGCTCAGCTTCCCCCCCATCGGAGACAACCCGTAGAAGATCTCGTCGTACTTGGCCTTGTCCTTCGTCACCACCCATTCCTCCTCTTCCTCGCCTTCTTCCTCTTCCTCTTCCATCCTGCTGAAGGGACCCTGACGGGTACCGTCGAAGGCTCCCCCCTGCACCCTGGCACCCTCAGGTGCTTCCAGCTCCTCTTGATGCAGCAATGGCATCAGGGCAGCGATGTTGGTCGTCAGCAGCTCGTCCAGCGCCTCCAGCATCCGCGGCTTCAGCCCCGGGAACCGGGCAAAGTCGTGGACCAGCAGCAGCTCCTGGATGGGGAGGGGGGGACACAACATGGGGAGGGGGTCAGCATCCCGACAGATCCCCCGGCACGGGGGTCAGCATCCCGGCATGGGGGTCAGTGTGCCGGCACAGGGGTCAGCATCCTGCCGGACACCCCAGCACAGGGGTCGGCATCCCAATGGACCCCCCTGGCATGGGGGTCAGCATCCCACCAGACTCCCCCCCAGCGCAAGATTCAGCATCCTGATGGATCTCTTTGCACAGTGGTCAGCATCCTGCCAGGCTTCCCAACATGGGGATCAGCATCCTGCCAGACACCCCGGTACAGAGGTTGGCATCCCTACGGAACCCTGGCACAGGGGTCGGCATCCCAATGGACCCCCCCGGCATGGGAGTCAGCATCCCAGCACGGGGCTCATCATCCCACCAGATCCCCCCAGCACATGGGTTGGCATCCCGCTGCCCCCCACCCCCAGCACGGATGTCGTGACCCCCCCTCCCCAATCCCCACCTGCATGCGGGCGCAGTCGGGGAAGTCTCCGGGTGGGATGTGATGCTCCAGCTGGATGCGGGCGAAGAGGAGCGGCAGTTTGGCAATGAGCTGCTTCTTCTTGTTGTCCTTCCCGAAGACGGAGGGCATCTCCTTCTTCAGGCGGCTGATGATGTGCGCATGGACCTGGGGGCAAAGGGGGGGGTGTCAGGGCACCTGGGGGTCCCTTCCGCAGGAAGGTGGGGGGGGGTCCGGGTGTTGTGCTGGTGGTGGATGGCATGGCATGGCACAGGGTGGGAAGTGTAGGAACCCGGATGCCTGGGTCCCCTCCATGGCTGAGAGCCTTTGGTGGGAGAGCTGAAACTGGGGGGGAGGGGTTGTCCCACGGGGGGGGGGGGGTCTGGGTGCCTACCCACCACATGGCCCCATTCCTGTCCCATCTCCATCCCCATTCTGTCCCTGGCCCCATCCCTGTCCCATCTCCGTCCCCATCCCATCCCTGTCCCCGTCCCCATCCCCATCCCCATGTCCCCATTCGCATTCCCATCCCATCCCGGCATGCATGGCAATCCCGTCCCCATCCCCGTCCCTGGGCGTCGCGGGCGGCGGATGCGCCGCACAAAGGGCCATGGCTGCAGGTGGCCGGATGTGATAAGGCTGGCGGCAGTGGCGGGGGGAGCAGGGGGGGAAGAGGGAGACAGGGAATAATGCCAACCCTCACCCCCTCCCTTCTGTCCACCCCCCCGGACCCCCGTGGCTAGACGCCAGGGTGATGGGTTGGGGACAGAGGGCTGCTTCATCCCCCCCCCCAGCCCTAAACCAGCCCCCCACAATCCTGGGGGGTCTCAGCACAGTGGGGGGGGGGGAGCAGGGAACTTGCCTGGGAGTGGGGGCTGGGGGGGGGGCACATTAATTATTCTGTAATCACAGGGGTGGAAGGCGCTACCTCACAGGAAACCCTTAATGAGGAAGTCAAGCACAGGATGGGGTGGGAGGGGGGAACACGATGACGTCCCCCCCCGGGCAATAGGGCCATTGTTGGAGATGGCCGGGAGCCACCGGGACTGAGGGGACCCCCTGAGCCCCTTCCTGGGGCCAGGAAAGGGGACCCCAAACCATCAATGCTCCTTCTCCTCCTGAAGATGGGGAGAGCTCCAAGGAGTCCTGGTGTTCCTCCCCTTGGCCCCATCGGAGCCGTGGAGAGGACCCATGCACCCAGTTGGCCGCACTCACCCTAACGAGCCGTGCCCGCTTGACAAGGTCATTGAGCTTCCTCAGGGCGGCATTTCGAGGCAGGTTCTGGATGTCCTGGAACAAGTCCTGCTCCTCCAACTCAAAGAGCTGCCGGTTGTCGGCGATGAGGAGCGGTTCGGACCAGAAGGACCCGATGAAGACACGCAGCACCTCAGGGGTGTTGAACACCTTTCCTAGGGACCACATCAGCGCCCCATAGACACGCATCAGCTGCTGCGACTCCACCATGTCAGCCTTGTTCAGGACCACCCGGATCTTGTCCTCGTTGCCCTTGAGGGCTCGGATGGCCTCGGAGAACTCGTCTGAGATCTCTAGCTTGTGGGCGTCAAAGAGGAGGATGATGAGGTCCACACGCTCGGCAAACCACTGCAGCACGGCCGGGAAGTCATAACCTGTGAGGGGAGGGCAGAAAGGGAGAATTGGGGGCTCCTCCGGGGCTGGGCTGGGGTGACTGTGGGGTTGGGGGACCCCGGGAAGGGGGTGCTGCCATGCTCAGGGTGCAAATGAGCTGCACCCCAGAGGGGTCTGCATGGAGGGGAAGCCAAAACCGACCTCAAGACCCAACCCTAATTCCAACCTAAACGCTAACCCTAACCCCAACCTCAAATCCAACCTTAATCTCAACCCTAACCCCCAAACCTGACCCCAAACTCAAACCCAACCCTAAACCCAACCCCAACTCAAACCCCCACCCCAGCCCCTGCCTAGAGCAGGGTCCCACCAATGGGGTCTTGCTCTGCCCTCCCCTTCCCTGCACCCCTCCGCTGAGCCCCCCCCCGGCCCTGACACCTTCCCCCAGGTGCAGCACCCAACCCCCGCCCATGTGGTGGCCCCGCTCGGCAGCACTCCGGGGTGTTGGGGGCCAGTGGGGTGCTGTGATGCCCATGGCCCCTCCGCAATGGCCCCTGCTCCCTCCCCGGTCCCCCCCTCGGCAGTGGGAGGCCCCGAGAGCCTGAAAAAAAGCACCAAAAAAGGAAATGCGGCAAGTCCTGGGAAAAGTCTCTCTGTCCCCATTCCCATCCCCGTCCCCATCCCTACCCCTGACCCTGACCTTGACCCTGTCCTTATCCTTGACCCTGGCCCCGACCCTGGCCCCCCATGCATACCACAATGGGGAGCATCCAACCAGGAATTTGGCCTCGAGCCAGTCCCAGCCCAGCCCTGACCCCAACTTTTCCCAGCCCCCCCTTTTTCCAGCCTCCCCCTTTTCCCAGCTCCCTCTTTTCCAGGTCCCCCCACCTGGGGGGGGGGTCTCCTCCAGCCAAGCCCCCCCCATCCATGGGGCCATTTCGGGAGCCAGTGCCAAGGCTCTTGGCAGAGGCCAAGGGTTTCAGGGTGGGGAAGGAAAAGGGGGGGGGGGGGGGCGCGGCCTCTGCAGCAGGGCAGCTGGCCTGGAAAATTGACAGTGGCCCCAGGGATGTGGGGCGAGCCCCCTCCCCCCCATCCGCCCAGCTCCGCAAAGGGGGTCCCAGATACCCCTCCCCCCGCGCTACGGGACCCCCTTGTTGCTCATCTGGCCCTGGAGGGCAGCAGGGTGGGGGTGGGGGGAGCACTGGCACACACCACCCCACCCCCCCCCAGCCCTTGGCGGAACCCATTGCATCGCCTTTGGCACCCACCTCTGGAGCCTCACCCCACCAGCTAGCACCCCCCCCCGGCTCTAGCCCACCCCTTGGCACCTGCTGGGCCTTGCACCACCCAGCAGCACCCCGCTGCGTTTTGCAACCTCCGTTGGCACCCCATTACAGCTTGCAACCCCTCCCCCATTAGCACCCTGCTGCACCTCGCACCCCCCCTCCCCAGCAGCACCCTATTACACCTTGCACTCCCCCATCTGCACCCCACTGTGCCTTGCAGCCACCCGTTGGCACCCTGTTGCGTGTTGCACCCCCATTTGCACCCCACTAAACCGTGCACCCCCATAATGCTTTGCACCCCCCCTTACATTTTGCACCCCGTTACCCTTTACCCCCCCCGTCCCCCCCCCCACTGCATCTTGCACCCCTCCATTTCTTTGGGGCCCCACTCACGCCCCCCCCCCGGGTTGGAAGGGGTGGGGAACCCCCCCCCCAACCCACGCATGTCCCGGTCATGGGTGGGTGGGGGGGCCCCCCCCTCACCCCGGCAGATGCGCTGTTTGGCCCCCGAGAGGATGCCGGGGGTGTCGATCAGGCTGATGCTCTCCAGCACCTGGTTGGGGAGGTGGGCGCACATGAACCTGCGCGGGAGGAGCTGCGTTAGTGCCCCCCCCCCGGGACCCCCTGGACACCCCTCCCCGACCCCCGGGGTCTGGGATTTCGAGGGGAGTCCGTGGGAGCGAGGGGGGGAGTAGGTGGGCAGCACCCACTCGTGGCTGGGGGGGCCCCCCCAAGTGCCAGCGCATCTGCCAGCCCATCTGCCAGCCCCTGACGGCCTCTTTCCGAGGGCGGGGGTGTCACTCTGGGCCAGCGGGGCCTTGGCAGGCTCCGGAGCCACATTCCTGATGCCTGGCTCACCCCCCCCCTTCCCGACCCCCCCACCCATAGGGGTGGGGAGCAGACCCCACCCCCCTCCTTTCCAAGGGGTGACCCCAAATAGGACCCCCCCCATGGTCTGAGTGTGTGTGTGGGTGCTGCCCCCACATTTTGGGCTTTTGGGGGATTGACAGAAAATACCCAAAATTGGGGAAAAACCCCCAAGAATTGGAGGGTGAAATCTGGGATCCCCCCCCAAGGTGGGATTGGGGGGGGTGTCCCCCATTTTGGGGGGGGGGGGCACTTTGCTCCAGCAAGGCTCAACTTGTGGCTTAATGGGAGGAGTGGGACCCCCCTCACCCAGCCCTGGGGTGGTGGTGGTGATGATGATGATGATGGCAGGGGGTGGTGGAATATTGGGGTGGGGGCTGCACTTACCGATTGAGGAAAGTATTCCCAAAAGGATTAAGTTTCCGGAAAGGTTTTTTGGGATCGACGATGAGGGCGTTGCCTGGCATGATCCCCTCCGTCTCCCCGTGCATGATAGCCACGAAGGAATCGGTGGTGGGTTCAGGACCGATCCGGCTCCCGGGAATCTCCTGTTCCAACAGGTAATGGATAAAAGTGGTTTTCCCAGTGGAATATTGTCCCACCACCAACACCATTGGTTTATTATCGAAATCGGCGTCTTCCAAAGCCGGCGAGTGGAAATCGTGGAAACGGTAAAATTCCTCCACTGGTAAAAGTTTCTTCTTGTAGAGGGTCTTCAGCCCCTCGGTGACAGTGCGGACCACCTCGGGGCTCTTCTCGTTTTTCCGCATCCAGCTGAACATCCTGGCAATGGATTGGGGGGGGGGATATCCCTGGTGAGATGCAAAGGGGGGGGGGGGGAGTGGCACCCCAAAATGGGTGTCCTTTGGGTGGTTGGGTTGGGGGGGCTGGCAAAGGGGGGTCTGCTTGGTTCAGCTGGAGGGCTGAGCCATGGGGTGCTGGGGGGTGCTCAGTGGGATTCCCCCCCCAACCTGTCCTGGGCTCCTTGGAGGAGAAACGCTGCAAAATTGAGCAGAAAAAGGAGGTTTGGAGGGTTTTTTTGCCTTCCTAGTGAGGCTCAGGGCTGCCGTTCACAGGGCCGGGGGGGTTTTCTCCTCTTAGCCTTTTTTTCCCCCCCAAAAGTGGTGAAAGGCTGTCAGGGGGGTCCGCGGGGGGAGTGGAGCTGCCAGCACCGCTTTCCAGAGTGGAACGCTGCTCCCGGCCGACGCAACTTGTCCCTTTTCTTCTTCTTTTTCTCCCCCTTTTCTCTTTTTTTTTTGGGGGGGAAAAAAATCCCTTTCCTAGCAATGCTGAAGGTCCCAAAGATCTGAGCAGGGGGCCGGAGGCGGCCAGGAGAAAAGGGGGGGGGGGGAGGGGGAATACATTAACATAAATTATCAGGGCAAGGCGGGGTTGAGACAAAGCCATAAAAGAAAAAAAAATTAATAAATTAATAACAGCAAGGGGGTTGGGGGAGGGATCACAAGAACCAGCCACCACAGTTCCCATGCCGGACCCCCCCCCCCCCAAAAAGAAAACCCCGACCCCTCTCCCCAGGTTCTTCGTTGTCTCCCCGAGACCCACAGCCCCACTCACGGGTCAGGATTCAGGTTCCTCCTCGCCTTAGCTGCAAGTCCCAAACCCCTCAGAATTCACCCTGAAATGCAGAGGGTCGCTCCGGGTTCCTCTCAAGGCAGGACCCCTCCTTCCACCCGGGGTCTCAGCAGCCACTTTTCGGTTTTACCCGGATTTTAATTATTTTCCCGATGTGGGCGGGGGGGGGTTTGCCAAAAGCAAGAGGGACCACCGAGGCAGGCACAGTTTTTAAAAAGAGTGATTTAATTTACACAGAAGTACTAAATGTACATAATTCTTTAAAAAAATCGTTATACACAATAAATACAGTACAAAATTATTTTATAGTACTATATTTTGTTTCAAACAGAGCGTTCACTGGTACTGGTGGGGTGGGAGGGGACGGGGGTGTCATCAGACTCATTTGGGGGTCTCTGTCACCACTTCGGGGGCAAGGATGGGGCAGGATTTTGGGGGGGCCCCCTCCAACTTTTGCCTCCCTCCCCCCCAAGAATGGGGATTAAACCCCCCCAAAATGTGGATTAGAACAAATGGGAAAGGGCTGACCCCCCCTGGGGTGCAATGCAAGATCCCAATGGCCAAACATGGATTTTTCTCCCCAAAACTGGGGGGCAGGGAAGAGCCGCCCCCCCCGGCATTGAACGGCCCTTTTTGGGTTTTCCAACAGATCTGTCTTGCAGGGAAAGGAAAAATAAGGAGCTAATGATCCCAATCCATGCTTCCTTCTCGCTTAAAAAAAAAAATAAAATTAGACACTAAACAAAATAACCAAACAATTTAATATACATTTTTATACATATATATGTATATATAAAAAAGAAAACGCCAAATATTTTTAGCCTGGGAATCGTCATCTCTTATTGCTACCCAGACCCATCCGTGCCGAGCCGCTGTGCTGGGGGGGCTCAGGGGTCTGGCTGCTTGGTGGCATCCACCCATGCCGCGCCCAACCATACAGGAAAAAGAATCATAAAAAAAACCCCAAAACCCAAAATAATTACCTTGGGTTTGCTCGCCCCAGCTGAGGGACAAGCAAAGGGCACCCCCCCCCCAAGCCCCTTCCCTTGGGAGCGGTCAGCAGGATGAATCCTGCTCCCCTCTAAGGCCTTATTTTTTTGGGGTGAAAAAAGAGAAGAGGGAGCAAGGAAGCACATAGGGGCTGCCAGCATTCCCAAAACTCATCTGCCCTGTTTGGGAGTGATGTGGGATTGGGGGGGATTGCGCTTTTTCCATGAGAACAGGAGAAATAAAAAAACATCAGGAATTTCTGGAGGAAAGAGCGGGATTTGGGCGATGGGGTGGGGGGGGAATTTTGGCGGCTGAAGCCGGGTGTTGTTGAGCCAGCGCGCCGTGAGCAAGCATGCAAGAATGCCAAGCATGCTCACTGCCCTGTTCCCAGGCTCAGGAAAGGCAGATTTATGGTTCCTTCTCGGGGGGGGGGGGGGGGGGGGGGGGAGGGAAGGAAGGATCTCATTTCCCCCCCCCCAGCAGCTCCTCCCCAGCCTCGTCCCACTGGAGTGGCCGTCCCAGCACTGGGCTATGCCACACACGCTCCAGTGTTACAGCACGCTGCAGGTCTGGAGAGCAAGGGAAGCAAAATTCCCGCTTTGGTTATTTTTTTTCACCCTAAAAAAAAAAAAACCCAAAAAAAAACAACCCCAAAAAACTTTGGCAGGGCAGTGGCTCTGCCCTGGTTTTGCTGCACCAGCCTTTGAAACTTCACTTTTTTTTTTGTTGTTGTTGTTGTTGTTTAGTGGGTTTTGGAGGAAGGGAAGCTGACGCCAGCTGGAGAGGAAGGATGTTTTTCTGTTTCCAATGGTGATCTCTCCCTGTTTATGCCACCCAACACTGCACAGAGGCTCCCTTTCACCGGAGCAAAATAAAAAAAAAAAAAATTAAAAAACAAACCAAAATCCGAGAAAACCAACAAACCAAACCCGGAAAAAACTGACATTCAGATGCCATTCATTCTTTCCCCATTCCTGCCCAGAGCCTTGCCCTCTGTTACGGGGGGGGGGGTGGGGGGTGGTGGGTGTCACCCCCCCCCCCCCCAAGGTCTCTGCCCTTTGCTCTGCCCCAGATCTGCAGCGTTTTGCCCCAAAATCCTGTTTCCCCAGGTTTTCCAAAGCACAGGAGCTGCCCTTATACATACACCCCCCCCCCACCCCGCTGCTGTATATATACATTCATATATACACACACACCCCCCGGCACTCGCCAATCATATATATATTTATATATGCAGATGTATGTATATGTATGCGTATAGGCTGGTGTAGCCAGCCAGGGAGGGGGTCAGGCTGCAAAGGAGACAGGACAGTGGCACATGCACCCGATGGCACTTAAAAAAAAATAAATAAAAAAAAAAAATCGAGGTTAACTTATTGCCTCCAAAAGGAAAAAAAAAAAAAAGGGGGGGGGGGAAACAGGATGGAGGGAGGCAGGCGGGCTTGCAGGCACAAATGTAGGGAAAATGGGAAAAAAGCTGGCGTCCTGGCTGGCACCATGGGGGAGGGAGGCCCTAAGACAGAGCAGGAACAGACAGATCCTCGCGGAAGCTTCTGGCATCTCACAAAATGCCTTTTTTTTTTTTTTTTTTTTTTGGAAGGCTGCGCTCGCAGTGTATAATCGCTCTTCCCCCCCGCCTTAAAAAACCCTCATCCTTCCTGCCATTTTTGACATCAAGCTGGGTGGGAGAGCTGAGGCAGAGCTGGGGGGTGGGAGGGGGTGGGGTGTGACAGGTGAGAGGGAAAAGCAGAAACAGAGTCGTCATCATCCCTCCACTTCCCCGGCTGGACGCTATTCCTCCCCTCCCCTTCCAGATCCCACCCTCCAGGGATTCGCTTCTCAACCAGGCATAAAACTGTAAACTTTGCTTTTCCTTTTAGCCATTAGTGTTTGTGTTTCCTTCTCTCTTTTTTTTGCCCTTCACTGACCAGCCAGAGGGTCCAAAAACCTGCATGGTATCTGAAATAACTTAAAAGGAAGGATAAATTTTGCCCCTGGGGCAACACAACTGCAGAGTCCTCTTTGGCCTCCCACCAGTTTTGATTCGCTACCTGCTCCGGAGCTTACGGCTGGCTGGGGTGGGAGCAGGGTTAGGATGAGGGGGGGGGAGGGGGGGGAAGAGAGAATAGACTGATCAGGTATTCATATTAGCAATTTGTTACAGAATCTAAGTTACACAGCCGACAATACCTACGGGCCCCACCAGTCCACTCCCAGGCGCTCAGTCACATCGCACTTGCCGTCGAGGTTGTGCAGATTGTAAATCCAACCTCTGCCCGTGCTTTACAACATCCAAAACCCCACCATTTTTATAAACACTGGGGCGAAGCATCCCTGGGACGCCCTCCATTCCCCCGCTCCTTCCATCCCAGGCCCGGCCTGTTGGGTCTCTGGGAGGTGGCACCACCGGGGGGGAGGGGCGCTCAACCACATCCAACCAGCAAGAGCTGCTACTGCTTCTCCTCCTCCTTCTTCCTCTCCGGTCCTCGTTCAGTGTCCCGCTGCTGCTCCGTTTGGTTCTCTGTTATCTGTTCAACGTCCTTGCTCCGAGGCCACCGTTGTGATTAGGGGCAAGGTAAGCATCCGTACGGTGGACGGGTGAGGAAAAGGGGGAGGAGGAGGAGTTGTAGGAGGAGGAAGGCGTCCGGACATTCTGGCCCCCAGTCTGAGGTTGCTGCAGGTTGAGGATGCTGTCGATGGCACTCTGGAGGTGCTCGTTGAGGGAGTCGTCCTGGGGGCTGTCACTGGAGAAGCTGGCATTGTCCACCTCGAAGGACTCAGACTTCCTACGCTTGGCTGGGGGCAGCGGCACCTCCCAGGTGAGTTCTGAACCTGAACCCTGGTCGGGGGGCTCAGGTTTTATCATCCCACGGTAAAATTCGTCCTCGACTTCCGCAAGCTCCTTCATAAGGCCACTGGTGGAGTCGTCGGTCTTCTGCGGGGCCGGGCTGTCCTGCAGGACCAGGGAGCAAGCGTCACTCCTGTTGAAGAGGAGGAGCTTGGAGCTCTCCTCCGGCCGGCTCTTCTCCACAGCAGCCACTGAAGGGCTGTCCTGGCTCTTGTGGGAGGTGATCACACTCCTGGATCCATCCTCCTGCTTGATGACAAGGGTGCCAGGGAGTTTGTCGGCTTTTGGGGCACTCCCCTTGGGGCAGGCGTCGGCGGGTTTCTCGGCCACAAAAGCGTCCACGTTCTCGCGGTAGGTCTTGCGAAGAGGGAGGCGGCAGTAGGTCACGATGGGTTTCTTCTCGGCCGGAGCTGAGGTTATGTGGTCAACGGTCCCGTTCATCTGCCCGGTGGCGGTGGTGATGACGGTGCTGGAGGTGTGTGGGTCGGGTCCTTTGATGACTCGGCACACAGGGGGCGGCTGGTGCACGGGGTCCAAGGCGGTGTTGTGGACCACTTTGCTGAGGCCGGCCTCCTGCTTGATTTTCAACTTGAGGCCGATCCGACTGCGCGCCTCGTAGGTTTTGATGGGGGGTTTGCTCCTCGAGGGCAAGGCATCCTCGTCCCCATCCAGGGAGGGGGGCGCCTTGGCCCAGGTGACCGACGGGGAGCCCCCGCTGTGCTTGATTACCAGCTTGGTGGGGTGGATGGGGGGGGTCATCTGCACAGGGGGCACCTTCAGGCTCTCAGGGGCTGGCGTTGAGCTGGAGACGGAGGCCGGGGCTGCTGAGGAGGAGAGGCTCTGTGAGCGGGAGGACAAGGAGACGTACTCGTCTGGAATGGAAAGACCACGTCAGGCGTTAGCGTGAGTGTGAAATGCTATCCCTCGATTAAAGTATTTTTTTTAAATAAGAAGTATTATCACAATAATATTATTGCAAAATACATATTCTGCAAATTTGCCTGCTTGCGCTGGGATGGAATTTTTTTTTTTTCTTTTCCCCTCTCACACCTCAGCCCCTCTTCCCTTTGAGAGCTTCCACTTACAGAGTTCATCCCTTATTATCTCACTCAGAGAAAGACGTGGTAACTTAACACAAACCTTTAATAAAGAACCTCCAGAGCAACCAGGAACAAAGAGGAGTTTGTCGGGAGCCTGAACGCTGCACATGCTTTGCGTTCAATAAGATTTTGGCCACCGAGATCTTTAACGTAGAGGAGCGAGCAGGGAAGAGTACAGGTGGCAGCAGTTAACATTCACTCTTACTTTCAACAGCTTTTCCCTCAAATCCCCACTGACCGTGGTGGAACAGGCTGACACTGTCCTGTCCTGAGCATCACAGGGCCCAGAAACCTCACACCTAGCCTCCGAAGAGGAGGAAAACATCAAAACCCAAGCATACAGTTATAAAAGGTGGACAAACAATGGGAAATAATTCGTCTCCCACCTGGTTTCTCCTTTGCTAATTGCTTGTTGAGTGCTAACATGGTCTTTTCTTCCTGTATAAACATGCGGTCAATCATCACCATCTCTGCAGAAGGACTCACTCTCTGCAGGCAAGGAACAGAAAGGAGGAGGGAGAGGAGAGGGACGGGGAGGAAGAGCGGCTGTGGTTACACATCACCACCATCTTAACACACTCTTCTTAATTACTCTTCACAATTTTTCCCCACCTCTGTACATAAAGAGCGACGAAGGCTTAACAGGGAGCTGCCTTCTACCAAATTCATGGCAAAATAAATACCAACCGCTTGCAAAGACTGGACCGAGCCGACGGCAGGGAGGGGAAAGCTTTCCCATTTCTGCCAAAATCCAGGGGCTGAGCCCCCACCGACTCCACCGCGGCAGCACCATGGGGCCATGGCACTCAACTTGAACCAGGAAAACTGCGGATTGATCCGAGCAGCCCACGTTGGAGAAATAATTGTGTTTCTAGCCCCGCCAGTGAGATTGGAGAAGGCAGGACGCCGGACTCACCCGAGACTCCTCTAAGAGCAGCAGGCGGTACTTGTTCAACATCGCTTGCGTGCGCTTTAGCAGCTGGGTAGACACCACTTCAAACTCCTCGTCCACTGCGAGGAAGAGGAGGGTGGGGAGAAAAGAAAGTTTGCGTCACAAGGCAAATGCAGATATGGGGTCAGTGGCTCTTTATTATTAACTTTTTCAGTGGACTCACTTGGGGGAGACCCTGAAAAAAAGGTTCAGCGTAATTTTTAATTGCTGCGATTGTTAACAATTTGCCAAGATCTGTTTTAATGATTTCTCAAAATGTACAGAGACTGTGACAAAACTTTAATCACCTTTGAACTATTCCAGGTCAGAAACCCTGGAAAACTTCTAATATATTGTCTTGGGAATTTGTTTTTCTCGAGTGAAGGCGTAGATAGTTTCTCCATTTTTTTTTTCTTTAGTACTAAAAAACCCTACTTTTTTTTAAAGCTCAATCCATCATCCTCACATTTTAGCAGCCCCAGGGAGCTCTGTGCCATCCCCTGGGAGGACTTACCCTTCCTGTAGTCTTGAGCAGAGGGCAGCATCCCCTGGTAGACGTGGTAGGGCAGGAGCCGCTGCAAGGCATCGTTGAAGGAGCGGAACGACGTCTTGTAGTCGGGATGCAGCACCGCGCCCTGGTGTTTGTGCAGCTGCTCCAGAAAACTGGAAGGAAGGAAGAAGAGGGAAAACTGCTGGGGGGGGGGGGGGAAGGGAGTGGGTTTGACGCGCAAAATTCCCTGTTTCTAGCGTTAACAACATCACATGGAAGAAGGGCCACAGAAATATACTACGGTAACGAATGGAGCCACAGCAGAGAGACTGTCTCTGATGCTTTAATTTACCCCCCCCCCCGATGCACTCACCAAGCTTCCTTGCTGGGCTGTAGTGTTGGGGCTTTCTTCAGACCAAGCTTGCTGTCGTACTGCTGGGAGAAGAAAGGACAGGGGTGAGAGGGAACGGCGCCGACACGCTGGGTTTAACCCATGCCGGCAGCTGGACCGAGCCCAGCCTACTGGGAATTTATTCTCTTTTGAGGGAATTGAGATACAGGAGCAGAATTGTGGAGACTGGCAACTACTCTAGGAAGGAAGATGATGGATCGAATTGGTTTAGAATTAGGGGAATGAGCAAAAGGAGAAAGTGCAGATCACCACGGATTTTAAGTACGGAGGAAGGCTTCTGCTCACTGACAAAACAGCTTTTGGCGTATTTAGATTACACATATAAATTGGTATATATACACCCCAAATATACCAATATATAAAGATACCAATATATAAAGATACCAAATTTATATATATTTGTATTTTGGTATATTTAGAGTTCCTACACTAAAGGGATACGCAACAACCTGCAAAGAAACTTCATTTCTTTCAACGACAAAACTTGATGGTCGCCAGCCCTTGTCTGCATCGTCCCCTCAAGACCATTCCTCAGAAGAGCCCTCCGCAGACTCTTCCTTTAAACCCTCCCCCCCCCCCCCCGCATGTCGGTGCACGCTCACCAGCTGTTGGCCTTGCATGGGGACCGAGGGCACGAGCTGCGGTAATCCTTTCCCAACGACCTGGATCTGCAAGGGACCTTTCCCAAGGTTCAGGCCTGAGACAGAACTGATCACGCCAGGCTTAGCCTGCAGAAGAAACAAAAAGAAATCACTTTGTTTAGAATCCCAGAGTGATTTCACCAAATAACGACGAATTGCCAAAACATGCCTGCCAAGACAATGTTGGTCGTTGGCGAAAGCGCTCGCAGGCACCTCCCTGGCACCTCAGGTGTAAATACCCAAATCTAAGATGAATAGTTCTATTTTTATGCAAAAATACTAGTTTGTACTTCCAGAAATCTACATCAACAACCCTGACATCCCGTTAAATCATCACTAAGTAGTCAATTCTCTTAAAGAGGAGGAATGATGAAGATCCCCTCCCCAAAACTTTCATTAATACTGGTGGGAATTTTGTATCACCTTTAGATATTCACAGCACTTTAAAAGTGGAAAAAAAAGTTTCTAGAAATTAATTCTCTTTTTGATAAAATGGAGGGGAACACTGACAGATTTGTTCACTCTCAAGGTGGAAAACTTTGAAATAAAGTGGAAAACCATGAAAAATACTTCCTCACCTGCACTGGCTGCTGTATGGCAAGAGGCATTCCTGACT
The DNA here is from genome assembly GCF_947461875.1 of Haliaeetus albicilla. Lineage (NCBI taxonomy): Eukaryota > Metazoa > Chordata > Aves > Accipitriformes > Accipitridae > Haliaeetus > Haliaeetus albicilla. The sequence goes on along the minus strand of NC_091515.1, from coordinate 35,219,897 downwards.
TCCCCTGGGCTGCAGCCCCTTTCCCAGCAGAAATTGGCGTGGAAACGCTGGAGAAGGTTTTACTCTCTGCAGGAACTGGGGCAGTAATACCTAGCAAATGTAAAACAGAGGGGGGGTTTGTGTTTAAGTTCAAGCCTAGATAACAAATAACATCATCCTGGATTCCCCCAGCACATTTCACCCTGAAAGACCGAGCTTTTATCAAAAAACTCAAGTGCAAACAAGCAGCAGGGTTTGATTGCCCTGACCCTGGCTCCCTGCGCTGACAGCTTTCACCCCACCGCCCTTTTCTCACACACGAAGCATCACTTCAGCAGCTGAGCTCTCCCAAAACAAGGGTGATGCGATGCTTGCGTACCACAACGCTTGTGTGCTGGGATGCCCTCCCATGTTTTTCCCTGCCCGAGAGTTGGAGCTAGCAGCACGAACCTGCAGTGGAAGGCGGGAGGGTGGCAGGCGTGTGGCTGTGCGCGGGGGCCAGTGTCGTCGTTACCGCCTGCCCCTGGCCGCTCACCAGGACAGAGGAGGACGGGCTGCTGAACTGGCTAAGTGCAGGGGAAGCCTGGCTGGTGGGAGGCTGCTGTTTCGTTTGCAGGATGATCCCCTGGGGCACCTGCGTGGGATAAAAAAAACCCCAAACAACCCAGAAGTTGAAAACATGCCCTAAACCCATTGCTTTTTAATCCGTAGGTACCATCGATACAGCACAAATGCACAAGGAGGGAAGGGACCGTTTGCCATGCTGGCCCCATCTGTCCCTGCAACCTCAGCGCTGGGAGATGGACATGAGAGAAGGAAAAAAAAAAAAAAAAAAAAAAAAAGGCACATGCTGAGCTCCACCCCTCCAGCTCAGCTGGTGTCCGGGGTCTAAACTGCAGGAATGGGTCCTGTGTGCTCAAAAAAAGCAAATTGAATCCTTATAAGGGGATTTTGCTTTAAGTTAATATGCAGTTAAATAAAACCAAGCTCGAGCCCTTTTCATTCCCTGCTCCTCTTCCTCCCTGCCCAAGTGAATATAAAATAAATAACGGTAGTTTAATTTTAGAAGCCTGGTTTTTTTTTGGGTACTTCATTGGGAAGTCCCTGACCCGCCCCCCTCCATCAGTGAAACACCATTAACGAGGGCTGGATGGGTCCCTGAGCACAGGAATACCTGCATCCCACAGACCCAGCCTCAACACCGGCACCCCTCCCAAATCACAGACTCGGGGGGGGCGGCAGGATTTGACCCCTGCCCAGACAGGACAGGTCTCAGGCAATGCTTGTCACAGGAAAACAGGGCACACTTTTATTTTTATTGCGGCAAATTCCTTCTCCTCGTCTTATTTACAAACCAAAACACAAATCACATCTGTGGAAGACGCCTCTCCTACAAGCGCTATACATTAAGGTATGCACATGCATTCCTGTGACAACAGGTGGCAGAGCCAGATGTAAACCTCAGCACAAACCCACTCAGCACCCCAAAAAAACCATGGGGCTGCGCCGAGGAAGCAGCACCTGGTTCAGCTCTACAGCAGAACCCCCCGGGGACCTGCCTGGGAGGAACCAGAGGGGTTTTGCTTCCAGTTTTGCCTTTAATCCCTCGGCTCCCCGATGGCAGGAGGCTCGCGGCAGCACTTTGCCACGCTACCTCCCTCCTGACCTATGCCCAGTGTGAGACCCTCGACGGTACTTATTTACCTGCTGGAACCTGTCCAGTATTTGCTTCTGCTGAGGAGCAGGGTTGGGGATGGCCGGGAGGGTTTGGAATTGGCTCGGGACCATCGGAAAGCTCCTCTGCTGCTCCGCAGTTAGGTGGAGAGCGTGGGTGGGAGTGGGAGGTTTGATCTGGCCCTGAGATGGAAACTGCAGCTGGAAGTGGGGGGAGTGGGCATGCTGGACCTCCGCCGGTGCTGGGAGCTGGACCTGGAGCTGCACGGGTGGTGGGGCAGCTTCTGCCTGCACCGGTGGCGGCTGGAAAGGTGGCTGGGGCTGGGAGGGTGGGCGCAGGGGATGCTGCCCCCCCCCGAGGGGGGACAAGGCCAGCTGATTCTGGATGACGTAGAGGCTGGGCATAGGTGCCTGGGGGGTGCAGGAGCGGGAGAGTGGCTCGGAGGGGGGCCGGGAGAGGGTCTGTGGCTGGGAGGGAGAGCGCGAGTGGGGTTGGGAGGGGGGTCGGGAGAGGGGCTGGGGTTGGGAGGGAGGCCGGGAGGGGTGGGGGGACTGCATTTGGGAGAGGTGGGTGGCCGGGAGCTGCGGGCTCTCCCCCAGGGGAGGATGAGGTAGTGAAGGGGACGGGGAGGCTCCAGGGAGCTTCTGCTGCCCTGCAGGTAACTGAAACAGAGAAGGAAAGAAGAAGAAGTTAGTCAAAGCTCAGGAAGGAGTTTTGCCCTAGAAGATGCCCACGGCTTTCTTGGCTCTGTCAAAATACGATGGCCAACCGTGCAGGCAGCGCAAATCACTCTGAAAGCAGCTTCACAAATTGCTCATAGAGCATCTCTGCCGCCTGCAGTAACAAAGTCCCAGGAAAACGAGCTCCTGCTCTTGGCCGATCTGCCCTAGCACCCTCCCTAAGCCCCTTAGGTAACACTACTAGGGCAGCCCCCGTCCCACCTGGGGATGCCGGGGGGCACGGTGCCGCTGCTGGACTCGCCCAGCCCCGAGCATGCCCCAGTGTCGCTTTTAAAAGCATTTTTAGGGTCAGGATAAGGTAAAACTGCAGGAGGGCATCTACCCCGGCTTTGCTCAGGCTTCTAAAAGCAGCTCCACGCCGTGGCCACGTCAGCCGAGGCAGGGACCCACGGCGGCCACAGGCAGAGGGATGCTGAGCCCATCCAGCCTGCTGCTCCTCCCCGTGAGATCGGGAGAAGAAGCGTTTTCTAGTTTTCTTCCCCAAAAACACCCTTACCACTGCCCCCAGGACTGGCTGGAGCAATGCTTGGACATATCCTGCCCTCCTTTCCTACCACAGACAATGCAAATCTGAGGCTGTTGCTCCCCTGGGGAAGGGGATCGGTGGCCATTGGTTCCCCAGAGCTGGCCGGGGGTTAACGAGGACGGCCCTAACGGCCCTCGCTGCTGCGAGCGCCCGCTCAGCATCCCGCTGTTTAAACTTCTGGGGAGAGATTCACCCCAGGTGCTGCGCTCTCCCTGTGCCTCAAAATATCCCTCCGATTAATTATAGTATTTTGCAACTACCGATTGCCATGGAAATATAAAGAATTGGGGGGGGGAGTAATGAAGCCTCTGGCAGGGACAAAAATGGACCAGACAGCAGCTTGCGAGTGCGAAGGGAGAGGAAAAGAAAAAGCAATGCAGGGCAGCAGCAGCTTTCAGGGTTAGTGAGGACCTGCAGGCAAGTGAGTGGGAGCAGCTGGAGCTTGGAGGGGAGATGGATAGACAGAGGGATGGATGGCGGGGTGGCTGGCAGGGGGAGGAGAGCTACAGCCCAGCTGTGGGGAACTGGGGGGCATCCCCACCTCTGGGCAGAGAGGGGACTCCCGCAGCCCCCTGACTTTGGCCACAGCTTGCCCCTTCCGTACACCCAGGGCTGTGAGTTGTAGTTTTGGGGTGTAAGGGCTGAAAACCCCCAAATGGCTGGTCCGGCAGCAGCTTGCCTTCGCCAAATGATAAATTACTGAAGTCCGCTTAATTCTGGGCACCAAGCTGCCAGGTGCAAGGAGGGAGCATCCTGCTGTGCTCAGAGCACTTCTCCCCTCTCCTTTCTGACAAGGTGAACGGAGCAAACCTGGCTGCTTCGCTTCGAAAGCAAAACCACAACCCTTTCGTTGGCTATGTGTAGGTCCAGCAGAGAAAACCGGACTGGAGGAAGAGCTTGGAAGCTTTAAAAGACGAGCAGGGCAAAAAATAAATGCCAGATGTCTGACAGCACCCAACCCCTCTGCTGTAGCACACGCAATGCACTGCAGCGCACGGTTTTCTGTTGCTGGATCAGTTTTCCGTACGGCACCATGCGACGCGCACGGGGAACATTTAGCAGTAACCACGTTGATGGGTCCTCCTCCTCCTCTGCCTGCCTCTCGCCACATCCATCCCGGCACGCTATGCTTGCTTCATCGGCAACGCCGCAAGGCGGCTGCCGAAGAGAAAACCATGGCTGCTTTTGTCCTGGACACGGGCACCGCGTCTTCCACGGCTGGTGGCTGGCAGGAGAGGCAGGACAGTCCTGGTACAGCCGGCGAGGAGAACAGCTCTCTCTGGAGGCAGGAGAGGGACTTTGCAGGGGAAGGCACCGGAACCCATCGCGTCCGATCACAGTCCGATAACGCAACTGTAGCAATATTTAACACAATCGCAGATTTAGGTATGTCCTGGCAAAAAGCCTACCGTGATGTGCAGGAGAACCCCGCACCATTATGACTAAGCATTAATACTCTACCTGGCATCGAAACCTGCATTAAATGGCAAATAGAGACAAAGCTGGTGGAGCTGGGGCACACCAATGGCGGGAAGGGTTTTCTCTATTTCCAAATCTCAGGGGGGGTTGCAAGTTTCTTAAACCCCCAGTGATGGCTCGAACTGTAACCCTTTAGTCACAGGCAGACACCTGGTTTTAATTATGCTGAAATACCAGGAGGTGACTGTCAACATCAAGCCCAAATACCTTGAAAGACGCTTCCATGCTACTAGTTACGCAGAAGTTCAAATGAGAATTTTAAAGCTTTCCACTACTGAAATAATAATGATAAAATAATAGAGTGCTTGCTCTCTTCCCATTTCTTTCTCTGATAATTCAGAGACTTTGGTAGGTTATGGACCAGCACCCACCTTTATGAATATGAGTTTAAGAAAAGCCACAACGGTTCAAATCTGGCATCTAAAATGTCACCAAACCCTTTACCAATGTAGGTAAGGCCAGATGAGATGTCCACAGCCCTCGCTGGACCGACTCTGACCTCCTCATGCTGATACACGGGTGGGTCGCAGCCAACGCATCCACAGCGGGGACTCTTGCAACGAGACGCTGCACGTTGCTGCCCACCCGGCTACTGTTGTCGCTTCTAGAGCCACCCAATTATTTTTAAAGGTCTGACTCGAGCTAATGAAGGTAGAAAACCCTAAGTGGGAAAGCAGGGCTGACGCCACGGGCTGAGCTCGACCCCAAGCTGCAGATGGAGCATGGGGACGAGGCGGACACCGAGTCCACACTGACCCCTCTGTGCCACGGCGGTGGCTTTGGTGACCTGGACGGACCCATTGCCAGCTCCTCCTTCCAAAGGCAAGGTGATGGCACTCGACTACGTGCAGAGCAGCCCCGAGCCCCGCTCATTGCTCCCGGCAACTTTAAATGTAAACACCTACCGAGAAAGGGAATTGCCCTATGGTGGGAAGACAACACGGAAAGAATTAAGGCGACACAGGAGCACTTCTAGCACCTACGGCGTGTAAAGCAAGCCCAAAAGCAGGGCTCTCCAGGGCCTGCCGCACTCGGTGTCAGTCTCCAGACACCCAAAAGGCTGCAAACACCATGGCCACCACCCGGAGGGGCTCTACTTGCCTGTTGTAGGAACATCTGCACGGAGTCCTGGTTGATGATGGCTCCAGCAGCTGCCTGCCCCAGGATGATCTTCTCCGGGCTGGAGGCCAAGCTGGGGCTGGGCTGGGAAGTCACAGGCTGCTGGGCAGGTGGCGGAGGCGGCACGTTGAGCTGGAGTGGAGCGGGCGGCTGGGAGGCAGTTTGGACGGTGAGGATGGAGGACTGGTCGGCGCTAGGCAGCAGGCTGGCCCCTGAGGCAGGCTGCGGCTGGACAAGGCCAGGGCTTTGGCTACTGGTGGTGGCAGAGGCTTGGATGCTCACCGCCTGGCCGAGGTTCTCAGTGGCGTTGAGCATGGCCACCTGGTTGGGCAACGTCACCCCCTGGATCACTGTCTGCCCCGTCTGGCCCAGCGAGGCGGCCACCGAGGGTTGGCTCTGTGTGGTCAAGCTGCCCGCCAGTGAAACGGGCATCTGGAAGAGAGCCGGCTGACCCACCTGGCCGGGCTGGAGCTGGATGGGGGCCGAGAGTATGTGAGCGGTACCATGGGCGTTCTGCGAGGTGAGCACCTGGCCCAGGTTCAGCTGGCTAGTGATGTTCTGGTTGGTGAGGATCTGGGCCGGCAAGGCTTGGTTGGTTATCAGCTGTCCACCTGGCCCTTGGCTAGTTATGATATGGGCTTGCCCACCTGGGTGGGCAGTGGTCAGGATCTGCCCTCCCATGTTGGCCTGCAAGGCGGAGAGCTGCTGGGGTATCTGCATGGTGGAGGCGCCCGCCAGCTGCCCAGGGAGGAGGAACTGGTTCTGGCCCTGCAGCATGGCCTGCGGGACGTGCTGGGCAGGGATGACGATGCTGCTGCCCTGGTTCAGCAAGTGGACACTCATGGGCTTGCTGAGGGCTTGCTGCTGTGGCGGCGGCTGCTTGAAGACGTTGGCTGGAAGCCCTTGGGGGAAGCCCGACAGCACCACGTTCTGCCCGGGTTTGCTGGCCATGAAGGTCAGGTTCTGCTGGGCCTTCTGCTGCTGCAGGGCAGCTTCGTTCTGGATGGTCAGGGTGGTGTTGTTGGAACCGAAGGGCTTGGGGGTGATCTGGTACAGTTTTTGCTGGAGGACCCCGGCAGGTTTGGGCTGAATCGGGGTGGGCGTCCTGTGAATGATGACGTTTTGGGCCTGCACCAAGGGGCTGCTCAAGTTTGAGGTGACGGTGAGCGGCTGGGAGCCTTGAGTCCCAGACACGCTCCCAAACATGGAGTTCCCGTTCAGCGTCGTGGTGGCCACTGTCGGCAGGTTCTTCTGGATGACGAGACTGGCGCTTTGCGGAGAGACCCCCGTCGAGGCGAGGGTGACCTGTTGCTGCTCGGGCGCCGTCTGGGTGATGTAACTGCCGACGGGCATGGTGGCCACTTGGGAAGGCTGAACCTGCTTAGCAATGATCTGCTGCGCCGGCTGGTTGATGGCCATCACTTGCTGCCCGACCACCTGAATCGGCCCGATGCCCAGTGTCCCACCGGGGCTGCCGTTGGGCAAGCCCTGGAGATTGGAGATGGGCTGGATGGTGACGTTCCCCAAGCCGACCTGCTGGAGGAAAGGCTGAACGCTGATGGCCTTGTTGACAACATCTGCTCCTACCGACTGCTGCACCAGGGCTTGGTGCGTCAGGACAGTGGGTTGCTGCAGCCCGATCAGGTCAGCTCCACTGGAGAAAATCTGCGGGGTGCCATCGGAGGCTGTCTGCACCACCGGCTGAAGGGTGGGAAGCTGGAAGGAGCCCAGGTCCAGCTCGGCTTCCGCCTCCAGTGTCTGCTCGGTGATGTTGGCCTCTTGCAGGCTCTGCTGGAGGATGTCACAAGGCTGGTCCGAGTTCTGCAGGTTCACCCCGCTGCTGGACGGTGACCCCAGGATGTCATCTTCTAAAAAGTCGAGGTCCACGCTGGTCGTGGGCTGGCTCTGCTCAGTGCTCAGATGGTTGCCGGAGGACTCTTGTACGTGCAGCTGGGAAATCGCCAGTCAGAGGGGAGAAGAAAGAAGGCATTGAGCTCGAGCATGAGGAAGAGGGCTACAAGTCAACCACTCAACAGCTTTTGTGAGCCACCTCAGAAAAGAGCGGGCAAACAGTGCCCTCAGGCAGCCTGCACCTCGGTTTGCTAAGCATGGAGAGCATTTTGGCATCCCCTGGAGAGCCTAAATTAACGTGCGGCATCGTTTGAGAGCAGGCGAGCTGGACATCAAATGACTTGCTTTAAGTGAGGGAGGGGGCCAAGGGCAGAGCTCCTTAACGGCATCCCAAGGACAGGTTAAAAGCTTTACATTTATCATGCGTTAAGCCATTTCAAGGCCACCAAGTAGAAGAGTTCAGAATACTTCCCTTGTCTTTAATTCTTAAAAATTCAGCTGTTATCGGGATGGGAGTGGAAATTTCATATTCTGGAAACAAGCCTAAATACTCCATGAAAACCCAGCCCTTTTCTTGCAAGAGACGTTCAAGCAGCAGCCAAGTTAACCTCAGACACACACTGCAGTCTGTCACTATAGGCAGCCCTCCTATAGCGAGGGTGTAGGAAGGGCGTCCCTAGGCAAGCACCTTGCGCGCAAAGACTGCGCTGGGAAGAACCAGGAAAATAACAGAAAAGCAACATGCAGCCTAACCTCAGACCCCACCAGCTTTGCACCGTCAAGTTTTACAAAACACAGATCTACTAGGAAGTTAAAAAATAAAGTAAAAAGTCAAAGCAGAAGTAAGCCTCAACTCCTAGATAAATTTATTGGTTATAAAGCATCGGCAGCTTTATCCAAAGTCTTTGTAAAAAATAAAGCACAATGGGGGGGGGGGGAAATCAAGACTTATTACAACGTAACTGGAAATAGAGAAAAAAATTCATGCTTGAATGTTATCCATGCAGAGTAACCCATGCTCTTGGGGGAAAAGAAGAAAAACCAGAGGATTTTTAGACTCTACTTCCACATATTTTACCTTCGCTGCGGCAGCGGTCTGCAAGGAAAGGGAGCACTCCAGCCTAAGGGGAGACTAAGAGGAAGGGGATTTGTCTTGTCACCAACTTTTTTAAGCATTCTTCCAAATTATCTGTACCACCTTTGAGGTGTGAGAGCACGGTGACACCTTTCTCTTTCTTCGCCCGATTTTCTATCCTCAAAGCTTTTCCCAGGTTAAAAGCAGACTTTATATCTGCACGTGAAACCAACTTTTCTCCCCTGATATATGGGGAACCTGTTGGAGCTATTTCTCTGTAAATCTTGAGGAATAATCCCAGCATCCTGCCTCTTTTGCTAGACCGGGGAAACATGAAAAACAAGCCTGTGAAACAACAACAAAAAACCAAAACAAAACAAAAAACAAAACAAAAAAAAAAAAAAGAGAAAGGTTTCTAAGCTGATGTTCCCCAAGTATAAATTAAAAAAATACATACCCCAGCACCTTCAAAAAAGGCACTGGCTGCATCTCCTGTGTTGTCCAGGAGATCATCACTGTCAATCTGTAATTAAAAAGATTTTATTTACTTTCTTTAGATATAGTATGAAAAAAAAAAAAAAAAAAAAAAGTGCAGCGCTGATGAGCAGCCCCTAGAAAGCGCTGAGCTCTCACCCGGGGGCAGCAGTGGGGCAGCGTCCCTCCCCGTCCCCTGCTGGCAGGCACCCCATTTTGGCTCAAAGTGCCCCAAAACCCCGGCTGGCTGCTCCACATGGGCAGCAGCGGGAGCTGCCCAGTGCGCTTGGCCGGGGTCCTAAAAAGTCCTAAAAACTAAAAGAATCCTGAACTTGGGGTTTCTTTCTTTAAAAAAAAAAAAAAAAAAAAAAAAAAACAAACAAAAAACTACCTCATTGTTTATTAAAAAAAAAAAAGGAAGTTTGTGTTAAAGTTTTTGGTGAATAGAAACAAGTTCGTCGCTCACCTTTTCGGATCCATGTAAAAAATCGTTCAAGGCCTGAGGATCGCTGCAAAACAACACACAAAACCATTTAGGGATGCAACACGTGACCCGCGTTGAGTCGGGAGTGAAATGCGTGTTTCTAATGCACTAACATAACTTTGAATACTCTTAAGTGCAATAACTAATGATGTACACCAATTTATACTTCAATGGCTACGCTTTATTACAGACAGAAGTTAACGTATAGGTGGTCAGTTTTCTTCTCCTGAATCACTAACACTGCCTTATTCCCCTTCCCCTGTTAATTCTGCAAAGTCCCAATTACCAACAGTTTCGTAATCACAATAACCCCTCTTTGGAAAATTAGCCCATGTTGGCTGTTGACAGGCAGTTTGTCAAAAAATCATTTGGGCGACCTAGCTAATGAGCATCCCCAGCCCAGTGCCGTTGATGGCCAGCAAGGACTGGAGTGCAAAAAAAGTCATAGTTGTTGGCAAAATATCAGAGAGGTGGGATTTATTCATGTTATAAGCGGGACAAGTGAAACACGGGATGCACAGAGTCTGTTCTTTCCTCATGTAAAGTTGTGTAAAACCTCCTCCGGCACAGCCCTAGAGAAGCCCAGAGCCCTCTGAGATTTACAGGAGGGAACAAAAACATACATCAGGAGGGGTTTCTAAGTTTGGGAAGTTTGCAGACCCTCTGGAGCACACCTCAGATGATTTTTGGCTCTGGGAGACCCAGCCCGGCACTGGAGAAGCCCTGGTGACTGACGGGGATGTGCCTACAGACCAAGGGTGGCAGAAACCCCTTCCCACCTCTACACCTTGCCCAAAACAGCACGAGAGCAGTGTCCAGCTCACGGCGCCATGCTACTTACCAAATTACATCTAGCAGGCACCGGCCATCTTCATCATCCATGTCAACTGCAAAGAGCAGAGAGAGACCATGTTACCGTCAGGAGGGCAGAGGGCTTGGGAGCTGCTCCTTGCTCCCTTCGTCCCAAACACCGCGCTTTGCTCTTCCTCCCCATCCCCAGCGATGATGAGGATGTCCTACTGTTATCTGATGGTGGGGGACAGGGGACCAGACCAGAAGACACCCCAACAGGAGTGTCCACCACTCAGGGGGGCATCAACCCGCTGCCAGAAACCCCATGAAGGTGCTGCAGGTGGGAAGGAGCAATCCCACCCAAGGGACAGGCTGGGGCCACCAGCCAAGAGAACAGCTCTGCAGAAGAGGACCCCAGTTCAAAGTTGACCAGCAATGTGCCCTGCAGCCATGGGGGCCAACCGAGGCCAGAGGAGGATCACCCAGACAGCCTGGAGGACTGAGTGGTGCAAGGTTACAGCCATCAGCGGGAAACCCATTGCCCCTCTCCACTGGAGAAGCTGATGGCAGCAAAACCACCCATCTCCACCATCGCTTCCTTGAGCAGCGGTGACGGGAGAGACAACTGGGAAGCCAAAAGCATGGTCAGCCAAGCCCCGTAACCAGCAGCCGAGGGACCCCCTCGTCCCTCCACTAAGCTCAATCCTCCATCGCTCCCATCCCTCCATCATGGTTGCTCATCCCTCCACCAGACAGATTTCACCAGCAGTTCTCCCAACCAGGGGTTAGGTTTTGCTCTGAAACCCAAACCAGCAGGTTTTTGGGCTTGTTTTCACCCCGCTGAGGGGGACCGGTGACCCTCACCGGCTGTGTCCAGTGTAGGATGGTCCCAAACCCTCAACACCAGGAGCAGTGGGAGGCAGCACAAGCCAGATCCCAGCACCCACAGGGACAGCTTGGCCATAACTCTTATTTAAAAATCTCACATTTGTGCATTTTTCTATCCCTAAAACTTTCACTGTGACAAAACTTATTTGGAGGCATTTTGCTTCAGAAGGTGGAATTGAGGAGTTTCTGCTGATAACCCGAGACCTGGCACTGGGCCACCTCCTCGCAAAACCTTTTTTATGACAGGGTCTGGAAAATAGTGGGAGGTTGGGGCTTTTTTTTTTTTTTTTTTTGTGTTTGCCCTCTTTTCCTCAGATCTGCTCCACAGCTGTGGTCTGGGCAGGGTTTGGAGGTGCAGTGGTACAAAACTGCCTAATGAGACTCAGCTAATAAGGAGGAGAGGAAAAAAAAAAAAGTCAGCTATCTCAGTAGACTATAAAGATAAAAAATGGGGAAACTCACTGCAGGATAAACACAACTTTTATGGGCTGAAGTTCATGGTTTTGAACAATCTGACTTCCATAGTTGTCTGTTGGCTGTAATTATTTTCAGGACCTGCAAATGAATAATCTAAACATGCCAGTGAAACTCCACTAATTACTCTGGAGAAGACTGTAACCTGAAGAGCACACACTGCTCCATGTATACAATAGAATGAGACTGTGTATTTTAATTTTTTCCACTATTTCAGACGTTCTGCTGAGTGTTTATGAATAACGAAACAACTATAAAAATGCAGAATGGAGAAGATTTTCTCCAAGTTCCAGCTTAAATCTTCCCCTACCCAGCAGGCACACACAACATCACACCCCCCCTAAGGCAGCAGAGCCTCGCCCGCTGGGCTCAGGATGCACACTGGCATTTCTAACCATGCACCAGGCAAACCGCTGTAATTCCTAAGACTGAGAAAGCCCAGCTCAGCACCACAGAAATCATCCAAAAAATGATGATGTTTATAAAGCTTTCCCCCCCATCTTTGGCTTTCTGCTACAGCCCTCCTGTAACAGAGGCTTGGGGGGATTTGTGAATTAAGAGATGCTTTGCTGCTATCTGGATTTCTGCCTTGTCACTTGGCGATATTGATTACAGACAGCTTGCTGGCTTGGGAGGAGGAAATTAAAGCTGCTTTTTAAAGCGATGATGCAGGGGCACCCAGCATGGCTGCTGTACAAGAAGAGCGGATCCTGACCCTGAATACACTCGATGGGTGTCCAGGAATTACAGTCAGGCGGAGCAAGGGCAAGACGCTATTAAATTAGACCAGGAACATTCTATCTTCACAGTTATGAAGTAGTGCGGTGATGAGTCAGGTCAGGTCCTTTGTCGCTAGTTAATGGGCAGGAAGGAGAGCCGGGGCCTGAATCTTAAAAATATTAACTAAAAAGCTGTATTCAAAAGCAAACGAAACCCCCAGTGGTCTGAATTCTCACCGCAGATATAAATATATAATATTCCTTAAATATACGCAATAAACCTGCTTACTTTTATCCATACACGTCAAGCAAAGGGCACTAGGGAGGAGCTGACAGCAAGCATCACCCCGGCTGCGTTTGAGGACAACATTCTGTTGCTATAGATGAGGAATGAGTGACATCATGAACCGCAAGCGGCATCACCACCACAGGGCAGGGGAAGGCACAGCAGGGAAGTTATTATGTCAGCTGATAAAACGCATTTGAAGTAAAACAAAAAGTAGAGAAATAACGGATTTGCTAAAGGATTCGTTTTGCTGCTGGATCTGGTGCATCCTCACTGTTGTTGGGGTAGAACAAAACCAAAATATGCCAATAACACCAAACGGGTGATTAATCAGTGACCCGAGACGGCCCATTTTCACCCCTTTTTAACCCACAAAGTAGCATCCATGGGTTAGTTTCATTCAAAATACCAACTACCTCAACCTCCTGCAAGCATCCCTCTTCCAGCAGCTTTACTGCAGGGAGGACGGCGTCCTCCCTCCAGCTCATGCACTCGGTATACATTATTTTTCATTTATTTCTACCTCCAAAAATACACTTACCTATATCACAAGAGTTTTAAGACTATACAAGTATTTAAAACTCTTTTGAGATGCAAAGCAGAGGAAAAGTGTTCTTAACCTCACAGGTGTGATAGGAGATGATGTGGTCTCCCCCTTTGAAAAGCGTGAGCAGAGATATGAAATCACTGGGAAACGGGAGCATTTCACAAGTGTTAATGTAACTCTGTACCCGGGAAATCATATTTGAGGCTCTCCAATGAAAAAAAACAAAAATGGGTGTCCTCAACATCCTGACGATTAGTTTGAATTATTCTTTAACTGGGAAGTTACATATGACACTGACACAGACTGCCGGTGGAAGGAAAGGCTCCCAACCCTCAACCTCATGCAATATTCGAGCTGCAAACTGAAGCTGGAGGAACCATCCTTTAGAGAGAGCTCTGAAGCTTAGATGGAGCACAGCACTTTGAAGCGCAAAGTACAAGAAGCCAGCAAGCGTTCCAGTCAATTCCATTTGCTATGTATGCACAGCAAGCTTTGCATAATCTTATTTGTAAAGAGCCAGGTTTTACACCTTGAAAATGCAAAACCCCCTCTGTTGTTACTTCACTTCAGAAGAGCTGGATGAAATTGCTTTTATTATAAAAATGCACATTTTCTTGGTTTGTTTTCTTCCCCCTCCCAAACTTCTAGAATTTATTTTTCTCCTTGTTGTTTTTGCCATACTCCACTTAAGAAACAAATGATTTCACCAACACACACAACGCCACTTTCCCTGGCAGTGACCAGCCCACACACTCTGCAGAGGACTTTAAGTCTTCAAAACACTTTCAAACTTCAATCCTTGCACCGTTCTGCAAGGAGTATTGCACAGCTGAAAACCTGCAAGCTGAGAGAAGTTCGGGCACCTAAAATTCTTTTAAAAAAGTCAATGTAAGCACTTACTAACATTATTTCATGTCCAAGTCACTCTCGTAACACTACTGTCAAGGCAGAAAGTTGATTTCCACAACCAAGAGCACCATCCACAGTGGATATATTTAGAGTATTTGGTTGTAGGACAAAGAGACAATGTGATTCAGCAAACGGGTCACGAGGGAAGAACTCCAAAGCACTGGCTCTATTCCCACTACTGACCTTGCCCAGCACTTAACGTTCATGTGCTTTCAGTTCTTTCCTCCTCTGTAAAATCAAAATCACAACTGCAGCACTTTGGAAATGCAGCAGGATCTGCAGGCGAACATCCTTGGACAAACCACCTTAAATAAGCTCATTTCTTTAATGCCATTAAAGGCATATCCATACGTATTAGAATACTACAGTGCTGATTAATTAATCTGAAAGTGGCAATAGATGTTCCAAGTATTTTCAGAGACGCACTCCTCTTTCAAACCCAGGGAACCGCCAACCTGACAGGGTGTTTCAAGCAAACCCTGCTGCGATTCTCATCCCCCAAAGTTATTTTAAGCATTTGATCCTGTCTTGACACCACAATCAAACGTTTCTGGTATCACCCCTGGAAGATTTAGGATATTACGTGCACGTACGTGGTTACAACTGTGCTTACTCGCACTTTATAAATAATTAAAAGAGGGAGCTGGTAAAACACATGGCACTTTCACTAAATCTGACAAGTCACCTTCGGCGAAGCATTTTTCTTTCCATTTACAAGAGCCTCGTAAAGTGCTGTAAAATGACAGGGAAAAAATTGCCTTCAGCATTATCATCCCACATTCATTTTAATCTTCAACATTAAAAATTACGTTGTCCCAGAAATTAACTAAATACGTAGGGGGAAAAAAAGCAGCCAGAAAGCGCTGCTCTTCACAGTACAACGCCTGCCAAAAAGTTAAAAACACAGCAAAAGGCAACAAGGAAACTTTCTAACGCACAAAGATGTTTTACAGCCCCATTTTGCTTTCATGCTGGATGGTGTTTTTCCCCATTTTGTTTATGAGAACACAGAACAACATATTTTTGGCAAAAGCTATGTTTAAGTGTTTCAGTAACAGCTGTGCTCTGCGTGCCGAACTGATGGCAACAACATCAGACGCCGCAACGTCTTCTGCAGATCCTTGCTCTGCTCCACACAGGGGATGCTTCGTGCCAACAGTAGTTCTGACTTGATTTTATGACACGATAACACTCAATGTCAGCCTATTTTTAGATCTCGCACACACGCCACATGCTTGTGAAGCTGGAAACGGTAGTGTGATGTAAGGAAAAGCCTTTTGCCAGCATGAATGTAACAGGAAGGAAAACACCAAACTTTACATCCCAGTAAGCTCTTGAAAAGGAGACAGAAAACACACTTTGAAGAGATTACAAGTAGTTTTCCTTCTCCCACAGCAGAGGCAAGCCACAAGCCTAATTCCAGGGATTATCCTGGTGGGGTCTCATCAGGAAAAGTAAACCCTCCTGCCAAACCCAGGAAAGATGACAGCACAGACCAGGCAGGACCTGTGGAGCAGGGTCACCAGAAAAGGGAACAGGGTTTAGTATTTCCAGCCCACTGTTTGCAAACAGGAAAGAAAAGAAGCTTTGTCAACTCTTAAAGCACAATTTCCTCCTCGTACATGCCCAAACTTTTGGTGTTTGGTGGTAAGAACTGCCCGGCCTTGCCTTGCAGCCCTGGGGTCACTTCCCTCACCACAGAGGAGAGACTGCAGAGCCAGGTTTCACTTTTGGTCTGACGAGCCTTGTCCTGACCGTACCCCCGAATCTCCACGCCTGTCCCATCTGCCAAAGGACAAGCTGGGACAGCTCGTTCCTGAATGGTGAGAGGAACTCTGCAGAGGTATGGAGCAGAAGGATCGCCGGCACAGTTTCACCGACACTGCCCTGCGCCCAAGGGAGGCAACAGCTGGCAGCGACAGGGCAAGAACTGAACATGATAACAGAAATACAGGCCCTTTGGAGTCCTATCTGCAGCCCGCTCCTTAATTGTTAATTATTCTTTGTTTTATCATATTTAAGACACTACGATCGTTATTCCTCTGTGATTTAGCTTCCCTTTGTAATTAGAGATAATGATTAGAATATATTTTGTATTACACCAGGAACGTTTGAGATAACTCTCTGGAAAGCTGAGAACACCCCAGACCACCCAAAGACAAGGAGCTGAATGAGGCTGCTGGCTGCCAGCCTCAGACCTGCCCCAGCACAGGCAAATCACCAGGGCTGGCACCAAAACGGAGCTGCCATCAGCTTCAAGCCACAAATTACCTTTACAAGACTCAGGGAAAACAGGCTTCCGAGCCCAGGAGCAATTCAGTTCATGGTATTAGGGTGAAAAAAGGTCTCATCCTACTAACGAGCAGCAGCAGTTTTTAGAAGTAGATATAAATGGCATTGCAAATGTAAACACACATAACAGCTAACCCCATCGATCTACAAATCATGAAAGAACCAACAAGGACACGTAAGTGATTGACTCGCAGCTTGGCCACATCGTTAAGAAACCATCCTAAATAAGATGATAATTAAACCCACTGGCCCAGCCGCCTCTCCGCTCCAGCAGCACCCAGACAAGATTGTTTCAACTCAGAGCCCGGCATCACTTTGTTTAAACAGTTTCAGAGCTGTGGTTGAAAACGGTTGACAAAAATAATTGGAAACTCGTTTTCCTCCTTGCTTTCTGAGCCAAAAATTAACAGACTATCTAGCAGAAAGGCTTTTCCCTTCTTCTTCCTTTACAGGCTCACCAGTAGCTGAAAGACGCTTCAAAAAAAAAAAAAAGCTTGATACAAAGCAATCCTAGCTGGCCTGGGCCAACCTGCTGGCTTGACCAAGACTGCAGAACATCCTCCGGAGGGGCCAGATCCAGCATCTCCAGTCCGGCCACATCCACAATTCTGCCCCTTCGCTTCAAAAACATTAGGTATTTAAAAGGGCACAACACCTGATGTGCTGTCCTCGATGTGAAAGCAAAAATGCTTTTGCATCTGGAGAATTCAGCTTCACTGTGTTTCATCTCTGCTTCAAGACAATAAATACTCCAAGTTTACTGACACCTGCAATATCATGGCAACAGGTATCGAAAATCTCAAGCACAAAGCAGCTTCGTGTGATGTACCCGTAGTTCCCTCTAACAGTAACTACGACCTTTAAAACACCATTTGTATCAACGTCAATGAAAATATTTTTTTTGTGGTTTTAACAAAGATATAGCAAATCTCTGCACAGAATGCATCAAGTTTTGCTGTAGTCAGGATGCCTGAGCAAACCGGCCATTTTTGGTTAAATTAATACTTATTATGACGAGCCCAGCTGTTGCAGGAGGAAGCTGGAAAGGGAGATTTCCCTGGCCAAGCACAATGCTGCTCACGTGCTATCGGCACCCAGAACGACGCTGAGGCACCAAGAGGTATGGACACACGCATGAACCTCTGTTCTGCAAAAGCTGTTGTATTTTGTAGCCCATTTTGTTCTGGGGAAAGAAAAGGTCTTGAAAGTGTTCAGAAGATAACAGAAATAAGTCATCATTTAAAGACAGACAAGGTAAAACATGGAAACATTTTTGTGAAATTTGGTTTCTACAAGCTTTGCTGAAGCTCCACGTCTAACAAGGCAGAGCGTTTCTCCTCCAGCTTTCTAAACTTAAGTTCTCTTGTGAAGTTCGTTTCCTTTCCCACAAGGCCAATGTCACTTGGCTTACGGGGAAAGAGGACCAGGAAGCACAAGGGATATGTGGAACCAGAAAATGAGTAAGGAAGCACACAAAAAAAAAAAAAAAAAAAAATCCTCCGACATCTTAAACTCTGTGCAGTCTTCTACACCAGGGCGAGGTCTAACCCTTATTAAACCAAATGTATGAAGTGGTAGTATTTACGTCTCATTTACACAGCCATTAACGACCTTGCAAACGAATCGCAGTGTGAAGCGCCCCAGGATGATGGGAAACAGAGGTATCTTGGTATGGTTACCCAGGGACATCCTCAGCTCATCAGGCAGCCAGCGCTCGCTGCTCACAACACAGTGGTGCTGGAGAGAGTGCCTGCTGATGGCAAAGAGAGGCGAGACATCAAAGTGCTATTTTACAAGTCATCATTTTCTACTGCTTCTGCTCAGGGATTACTACGCAACTGCGGAAAGAGAGTCCAGCTGAAAAAGCAGCCCCAGATGTCCCTTGGTGGCGAACAAGAAACACTCCCTCTATCCCTGACACCGGCCACATCTCTCAGCCCTTCAACAAGCAGCGCCCGAGCTTTTATTAGTTACTCACAGGGGCAGCCTCGTCCCTAAATACTCTGCTAACATGTAGTCACCTTGCTGTGTGTTTCCCCCCCGCCCATACTCTTAAGACAAAGCAAATACAATTCTAAAATACACATAGATGACTTAGAAGCCTTAAAAATGACTTTCAAGGGGATCCGGCTGTTCTGAGAAATAGAATTTTCAGAAGCTACTTAAGTCGCATGATCACTTTGGAAAGTTTTACTCATATTGAGCAAACACTTTTTCCTTCCAGATGGAATCCCTTTTATTCTCTCCACATTTCGTGCTCTTACCGCAGAGTAAGATCAAATTACACCTAGCGCACAAAGTTTATACCCCCAACACCAATTAAATGTTTTATTTTTGGTTTTTAGGTTTTATTAACATTTACTTTTATTCCTTCAATTTTCTCAGGCTTCCTCTTACCAAGGTCATTGATAAAAACATGCAAGAAGCTGCTGAAGACCAGGGACTGCTAAGAACATCAGCAACGCTTTAAAACATGAGGGTTTTTTGAGTGAGGAAAACCAAACTGAAAAAGGATCAGGGAAGAGCCAGCAGAGGATATCCAAAACCACTTGCAAGCGAATTTACATGAAACAAAGGCAGCAAGGGAAGTACCAAATATTTCCTCAGCACTCTCTTTCACAGCATCAATAGTTAATTTATCACCAACCTCCTGAGAGAGCAGCAAAAGAAAGCAACTGGGAAAATAACTTGCTAAAACTAAGAGAGCCCACTGAAGTTTCTCATTCCCAGAATTGGTTGTTTTGTTAAGGTTTTGTTTGTCTCCAGCTTCAATGGCCAAATCATCCCCGTGACCCTTGGAAAATCTCTACAATAATCACCATCAATTTTAACAGTTCCTCTTGCTGAAGGATGATAAGCTCAGGACTTTACCGAAACAGAGATATTTTAATTTATATCAGGATAAACTCCAGAGTTGAAGGTAAAACACGAAACCAAAATTAAATCAGTAACACACAGCTGCTGCACTTTCAGACACCGTAAGAGGTTCTAAGATGGGCTTGGTTGCTGTCATGGGGGCCTCTCCCGATGGAAACCCGTTTATCTTTACATCACCATTAATTGGACTTTTTCCAGGTTTGAGGACATGCAGCTTATACTCCAGAAGGGGAAAAAACCCCCAACCCTAAAATACCCATTTTTTGACAGCTCAAGGTGCATTGATAAATTGTATTAGCAACAACAGGAATTACAAGCACGTGTATGAAAAAGGAAACGGCCCCGATTTCGCCGGTATCATCCTCTTTTTCCGGCATCCCAGCAGATTTACCTATTATGCAAAAAAGAAGGTGCCCCGGGTGGGTGAGAAGGGCAAACCTCGCAACAACAAAAGCATCTTCTGGGGAAGAAAGCTGGAAATTATGATTTCCCCATAGGGCCTGCATTGAGGGATTTGCAGAGTCTGCAATAATCCTGCCAGGGAATCAAGGAAATCTCCATTTCAATGCATGCTCTGCCAGAGGACCTGCAGGAATGTCATGTCCTCTCCCAGCTGCTTTCACCACACTGTCTGCTACCAACAGGATTTAAGGAAAGGATTCCTCTAGAAATCCATCCGGTGCTCATGTTTCTAAGCAAACCAACCCCCAAACCAGAAACTACAACATGTATGTTTTATTTTCATGTTACTAATAAATATTTGAAATATAAACAGTTACATGTTGGTGGTTTTTTTTTTCCCCTAGCTGAAACTTAAAAAAGGAAACAGCCCAGATTCCAAACATACCAACGACAAATGTCTATTTTTAACAGATAAACTTCAAATTGGCATTCCCACATTTTGCCACTCTCCCATTGATTT